>NW_005054305.1:6000934-6040585 GCF_000277835.1 Geospiza fortis | reverse complement strand
CCCCCTCCCGGTGCCCGCGGCTCGCACACGGCCGGACCGGCGCTCTCAGCGCGGCTCTGCCGGGCTGGGAGATGTCGAACCTCCCTCTGCTGAGCCGTGCGGGTCTGCAGCCGCGTCCAGCAGTTTAAACCTTTGCCGGGGTGTCAGGACTTGTGTCACGCTGGCTCCAGAGCCACTGCAAAGAGCTGGCTTGTTACGCTGTCCTTGCTGCTTGTCTGGGCATTGGGAGCCTGCTCCTGGGGTAAACTTGTGAAGACTTGTTCCGTCTTACTGCCCACTGAGGCCCTGCTGCTGTACATCGGTGCAGGTGCAGAGAAAACAGTACAGAACCCCAGATCAGCTAGGTTGGAAATGACCTCTGAGATCATCGAGTCCAACCTGTGACCGAACTGCCATGTCAAACAGAACTTTCACTGAAAAGTTGGAAATAACAACCAGAGTTAAACACCCCCAGGGTGACTCCACCGCCTCCCTGGGCAGCCCATCCCAATGTGTACTCACACTTTCTGTGAAGAAATTGTTTGTAATGTCCAACCTAAACCTTTCCTGGCACAGCTTGAGGCTAATTTCTCTTCTTCTGTCACTTGTAGCCTGAGAGAAGAGGCCCGTCCCCACCTGGCTACAGCCTCCTTGCAGGTACCAACCTCAGAGAGCTGTCAGATGTCAGTAAAAAGCCCAGTTAATCAATACGTCAGGCTAGAAAGTGCTTTAACTTTGTGGTTTTAAATTTAATAGTTTAAGGATATCTTCTACTGTAGTTAGCAGTGTGCATGATGATTAAAGCAGAGCTGTTGCTATGATGGAAATCATTAACCCTGCCAGACCAAGTCAGTTCTGCACTGGTACCGCACGCTGCAGCTGATGGGTGATGGGGAGCTCCCCCCTGCCTTGGCACTGCCAGGCTCACAGTGCCATAGGGAATGGCAGGATGACTGTCCACATGCTGAAATCCTTGTCTCCAGCATGTGTTATGTAGGCATAGTGGTTTGATTTGCTGTGGACATTTTCCCACATCCTCATTGGGAAATTTTAATTTTTTTTAGAGTTTAAGAACAGTGTGTAAGAATACTGTTTCTTTTATTTGATTTGATTTGATTTTGAAGAGAAAACTAAATTATGCCAGGAGATTGTGTATTACTGCATTTGGAATATGCATGGTTCATTTACACATCTTTCAATCTGGAAGGAGTTGGCATAGTGGAATTAAATACCAGACAGTAGCTCTGGCAGTAGTTAGTCCAGGGAATACTTAATGTACACAAGATGACTTGACCTGCCCACATAAGAATGGCTGAACTTTAACCACTTTTTATTTTCTTGCCCTTTCTTACAAAGCAGTTTCTGAAACCAGCACAGACAAAGAGGGAAGAACACAACAGTAAAGTCAGGAAATTGATCCTAATAATGGGCAACTTGTTGCCAGGCTTAGCAAGAAACCCCAAAGAATGGCTGTAAAAATAAATAACAGCTTTGTTGATGTGGTTTCTATTGAGATTCCTGACCATGAGGTTATTTAGTATTTTGAGACATAATTTCTTTTACACCTGATTTAGTCCACTGCAGACGCAAAGAACTTTTCTATGCTATTAAGTATATATTTCCCAAGTTGTGACTTGAACTATTTCAAGGAATAGTGAAGATAACAGTTTTTGTGACAGTTTATGGACAAAGATTAATCTCTTTAGTTTCATTAGTGACACCTATTATTGAGATATGTAAAAACTTTTTTTAAAAAGTGCTTATCTGTAATATAAATGAATAATCCAAACATGGTATTTGTTACCTGAATGTGTTTTTAAAGTTATTTCTGAAATACTGTGTTACATTTAATTCCATTTTACTATGCGTTTTAGAGCTTGGACTTTGAAAACAAATGGGATTATGAGTGGTGTCTTCCGAAAGAGTAATGTTGGAAGTGGAAGGTTCCTTCTTCATTGAGACAGCTGCAATGGAGAGGATGCCCTAGAGATTGTGGCTCCTAGTGTTGGAAAGGAAGAAGACACATAGTGTTTTCTCAGTTTGTGCTGTCTCCTTCCTCACTGTTGATACCATCAGAACAAATAACTGGTTTTATCTGGATGCCTGTTTCATACAAACTCCGTCAAATGATTCCTTTCTGTTGTAAAACCTATTAAATGCTCAGCTGCTGTCAGGTGATTTTTCACCTTACTTGTCCAGTTGAAACAGTGATTTGAGTAGAGGGAAGATTATCCTGACTGTGCAGTCTTGCAACTTCCTGAGTTCCCTGGCAAAATCATGTGCCATCCCCTTCCTTGGTGGCAGAGGGTCATAGGCACAGAAGTTAAAAGGTTGTTGAAAGTCTCATTTCTATGTCATCAAGAATCACAGATTTGTGTTACGAGGAGAGATCCTAGTGTTATTACAGGGGGGAAAAAACCAGACAAGCATTTTGTAGTAGGCTCTGGTAGTTTCTAAAATTATGTATTCTATGAGAAAATGCAAAAAATACATCCACTGTAAATTTTCATTGAAAGATTTTAATGCAGCACTTAAATACTCAAGGCTAGGTGCCCTTCCTCCTCTTCAATGACATAGTTTGGAAAAATTATCAGCAGTTATAGTTTTCTAATTAAACTTGCATGCATCATAAGGTGGATGCATTGTATTATGAATAGATTATAAAGAATAAATGGTTTTGTTTAAACAATAGTATTGCTTATAAATTCATAGAGGTTTATGAACAGAAGAACCTCCTTGTATACCAGTGAACAGAACTGTGATCTCACAGGCTGTGAGGTTATTTTGCTGTGTTATGGTTGCTGGGGTCCTTCAGCACATGTGTTTTCTGTGAGAAACATTTCTGCAGAGCTGTGAGTCCTCCCAAATCTGTCATAGTTGAAAGTGGTGCAACTTCAACATTAGGATTTAAAAGTCTATGTAGATTCCCTGATATTTATTTTAGAAGGGAATAAAGTAATCAACAAAAATGAACCATATTGAAGGTAAATGTGTCTTGTGTTAAAAACATCAGTAGCAATCCACATCTTAATTTTTTTTTAGCAAAATTGGATATTTTTGTCACTCTTGTTTTCCTAACAAACCATCTTATCCCATGAGTTGCTTTTCTCAGCAAACCAGGAATTATCAGTACTTGTGACTGCTCAGACACCTCTCTGCTTCAGGCATTGCTTGACGTGTTCAGAAAAGAATCTGATGCAAGTAATGCACCAGCAACTAGGAGGGGTTAAATATTGGTTAGGAGTAACAGTGGAAACTCAACCCACCACATCTCACTGGGCACTTGCCCAGTTTGGGCACAGGAGCTGCTAGGAGCTGTTTCCCAGTTCCTGGAGTTGAAGATGCTGTATGATATGCCATGGGCTGGGTAGAACCTGCACAGGGGCGTTCACCACCCTCTGTCCGTGCTTTCACTGTTGTGTCCTGCTAAGCTGCTCAAACTTGCATTTTCTTTGGATAGATATATGTTTTTGAGCATTTTCTATCAGGAACCCACCAACTCTGTTTGGGTGCAAAGTGTGTGTAATTTTCCAGGCCAGCTGCAAAAGATCTCTTTGAAGAGGACTTCTGCAGATGGACAAAGGGAGGGAAGAGAGGGGAATTTCATAGCTGAATTACCCTGTGGCTGACTATTTTTATGCTTTTTAGACTTAATTGTCTTTAAGGTGCCTCAGTGATAATATGGGCATTATTTACTCTTTGGAATATAAGGAAAATAAATTTTCATGGCTATAAAAGTTGGAAATAACAACCAGAATTAGAGCTTGCAACCAGCATCCTCCTTCTTGGTTTTATTTGACAGCTTAAAAGAAGCAAGTACATGCTGTTGCATTCCAATAACATTTATCTCAAGAGCTGTAATCAATGCTTGCTTTGTTATGTTGATCAGGTTGTATACCAGGTAGGCCTTAAAAGCACCTGAAATCCATGAGCTGTCTTTGGCATTGTGTATCTCATTTTTCTTTTCTGTCTTTCCAATTTGCTAAGTTTGCTGGAAATTTCATATAAAGACATGAACAATTCATGCATGCAGAACATATTGACTTCTGTTTTTCACTAACATTCATTGACCTTTTAGGTCAATAAATTTTGAAGTTGACTTAAGAAGTCAATATGCCTGATTTTAATTTAGATTAAGTTTTAGTCTGATTCAGCACTCTGCTTCCCTTTTTACAATTTTTTTTTAAAAGCTTATAGCAATTTATTATTAAAATGTACATCAACTAAGAACTTTTCCCTATAGTTCTGGTAATCCTTGTCTGGAATATAATTTTTTGCTGTGCTCCCAATGCACCATTTCTAAGTGAAATTCCAGCCTCCCAGTGTATACTCTGTCCCTCTCAACTGCTTGAACATCAATTGTAGAAAATTATACAGATAATTAAACAAAACTGTGTGAATTTCAGGAGCAAATGTTTTCCATCACGTTGGAATTTCACCTTACATGAGCAAATTTTACTTAAATCACATTTCCTTCTGACAATATTAATTCCATCAAGGAAGCTTTGTGTAATACTAATTACCAATACCAATTATATTATTTCATCTTTCCTTTTCATTGAAGCTTCAATGAAAATTCATCAAGTGAAGGACATGATTATCATAATAATTTTTAAAATCCACCTCAACTCCCTTACCACATACACACAAAAAAATGGTAATAGCATTGAAAGTGCATGTGAGTGCATGCATGTGAGAGTGTACTTGTCAAAATTTTGTGCGCAATACATCTGTCAGTACAAAGGAAGGGAGCATTTCTTCTCCATTTTTGGTTTGCTGCCGTGGGTGCTTTTCTTTGATAAAGTAATTTGGCATGCATATTCTTACAGAAATCAGTTCAGTGGTATTAACTTAAAATTTTTGTGATTTTTCAATCTGTTTGGTTCCTTCAAATGACATTATTACTGCTGAAGAGGCACTGTCATTCTAAGTAGCTCAAATTTGATCTTATGGAAATTTGCCCATACAGTATGGTTGGCTGTCACAATGTTACCTCAACTTAATTTACTATAATTGACAAAAAGAGCCTAATTGTTTTTCAGTGGGGGACAAAATGGTATCAAATGGTATTATCAAATGGTATTTCAGACAATGAAGTAATAGGGGAAACAATGCTTTACTCTGCAAAAATATGTCACTCTAAGATAGCAGTTGATAGCTGGCAGATTCTAATTTTAGAACTGGAACTTCAACAGCTCATAAATCTGGGTATCATCTAACACATCTGGAGTACTAATAAAGGAAAACACTATAAATCATAAGGAAAATACCTTTGAGGAAGGATCTGTAGTGTACGTAAAGACAACATTCTGCATTGATTTTAAGTGTTAATGCTTGCTTTTAGCTTTCTGGATCTGATTTAGGCTGTAGAGCCAGTCCTCTTCATTTCAAATTAAATCCCATGTATGTTTGTCTTTGCACTTAATGTGTTCAGGCAAGTCCTGTTTCTGCTCATGTGCACCTGGATATTTTTTAGGGATTTGGAAGTAAGGACAGAAAAATTTTGTTGCACATGTGACAGCTGCTTTGTAAGCATTTTTATCTTCCCACTCATAGCTGCCATGCTCTTGAAAATCATCCGTGTATTTGCACAATGTACTGTTGGGCATAGGCCATGAAACTGCTGTCATGTCCCTTGCTAATCCATGGTAATACTTAATTGTAGTTTCAGAGTATCTTCACCTTTGCTTTGACCTGCCCTTTCTTTGCTTGGTATTGGCATTGCTTTGTATTGTATTTGTGCAATGTATTGGCACTCAGCAGTGAATAATTTCCTTTTAAAGCTTCCATTTTGAGTCTATGTGGTTGGCTAGTTATTCTTTCTATGGTATTGTTCCTTTTCACTTTCTGTTTGAAATTGCATGATAACTAGAGCTGAGAAACAATCATCTTCAAAGAGAATCCATGTTACTATGAGAAATGTTACAGATTTTCCTTTTTTCTTCTAGGCATTGATTTTAAAGTAAAGCCCATAATGTTTAATGATACAAGAGTGAAACTTCAAATATGGTAAGTTTTAATTAGTATCACAAAAGAAAACCAACTAAATTGTGTTATGACATGAAAAATCTCATCTACTTTGAATTGTGTATCTTCATAATGTGCAGGTGCTCCTACTAGAAAATTTTAAAATTTGAATTTAACCTGGGAGAGTATATTTTTTTGCATCAACTAATGTACATTAAAAAGAGGGCTGTCACCGGGTTGCATTAGCAATAAAACTTGCAGCATACAAATAAGTGCAGATCTGTGATCCCTGTGAAGTGTATTTAATTGTGTAGGAACATTGAGGAAAGTGACAAAGCAAGAAGATGTTACATTTCATTACCCATCAAATGTATGTTCAAAAGGGTCACCAACAGAAATTACTTTTGATAAGATGAATCTTTGGGAACGTGCACTATTTTTGGTTTTGAAATTTTTCTGAAGGTTATGTAGGGCTTCTGACACCTTGCTCTCCAGGCATCTAGTACTGAAGATTATCTCTATATACCCGTATTTTACTTGTCAAGGAGTAAATCTGTGTATGTATTATCTGACCGGTATTGGATCTGCACTTATTTCATCTCAGGCTTTAATGCTAAAATAATAGCGGCTTGTTTAGAGTTTTATTAAGGTATAATTCATAGAATCATAGAATATGCTGAGTTGTAAGAGACCTGTCAGGATCATTGAGTCTGGCTTCTGGGCTTGCACAGGGCACCAAGAATCACACCATGTGCCTGAGAACATTGTTCAAATGCTTCTTGAACTTTTGTCATGGTCTATGGGTGAGAAAGGTTTTTCTCTGGGTGAAAAACCTTTTCCTGATAGCCAGCCTACCTGCCCCTGACTAAGCTTCAGGCCATGTCCTCAAGTCCTGGCACTGGTCATGAGAGTGAGGAGGTCAGTACCTGCCCCTCTGCTTGACCTTGTGAGGAAGTTGTAGACTGCAATGAAGTCTCCCTTCAGTCTCCTCCAGGCTGAGCAAACCAAGTGACCTCAGGCACTCCTTGTACAGCTTCCCCTATTATCATGGCCCACCTTTGGATGCTCTCTAAGAGCTTAATGCCTTTTTTATATTGTGGTACCCAAAACTGCCCCCAGCACTTGAGGTGAGGCTGCCCCAGGCCAGAGCAGATCAGGACAATCCCCTCCCGTGCCTGGCTGGTGCTGCTGTGCCTGATGCACCCCAGGACATGCTTGGCCCTCCCAGCTGCCAGGGCACTGCTGACTCATGTTCAAATTGCCAGTGACCAGGACCCCCAGGTCCCTTTCTGCTGCTCTGCCTTCCAGCAAGTCATTCCCCAGTCTGTACACAGAACCAGGATTGCCCCATCCCAGGTGCAGAATCCAGCACTTGCCCCTGTTAAACTTCGTGCAGTTGGTGGTTGCCCAGTCCTCTCATTTGTCCAGGTCTCTCTGCAGGGCCTCTCTGCTCTGGAGGGAGTCAACAGCTTCACCCAATTTAGTGTCTTTGGCAAACTTGGTGTCCCTTTGAATCCTGCATCCCAGTGGTTGATGAAGATGTTGAAGAGAGCTGGGCCGAGGATGGAGCCCTGCAGAACCCCACTGGTGACCAGACCCCAGCCTGATGTCGCCCCATTCACTGTAACCCTTTGTGCCTGACCTGTGAGCCAGCTGCTCACCCATCACTGAGCATGGTTAATCCACTGTGTGCTGGACATTTGGTCTGGAGGGTACTGTGACAGACAGTACCAAAATTTTGCTGAAGTTCAATGAGATCATATCTGTTGGCTTTCCTAGATCAACTAGGTGGATTACCATTTTAGAGAAGGAAGTCAGGTTCAACAAGCAGGACTTTGGCATGCTGTGCTGTCTGTGGCCGATGACTGTGTTGTCGTCCAGGTTTATCTCCCAGAATAATATTTTTCATTATTTTACTGGGCACTGAAGTGAGACTGACAGGCCTGTAGTTTCCAGGGTCTTGCCCTTCTTGAAAACTGTGACAGCTTTACCCAGCTTCCAGTCAGCTGGGACCTCTCCAGACTCCCAAGACTGCTTAAAAACCAGGAGAGGCTTTGTGATGACATCAGCCAGCTTTTTGAGAATTCTCAGATGAATCCCATCAGGCCTCATGGATTTGTAGGGATCCAGCTGGAGAAGCAGATCCCACGCAATTTCAGTGTCAGCTGGGTGTTGATTATTCACACAGCCATGGTCCTCCAGCTCAGGGTGCTGAGACCTCCTTGGTCTGTCATCTGTGTTGAAGACAAAGAATGCATTAAACACCTCTGCTTGTCCCTGTCCCTCTAGGTGAGGTGACCATCCTTATCCTGTAATGAGGTGATGTTATTTCTGCACTGCCTTTTGCAATTCATATGTTTGAAAAAACTTTTTATTGTCTCCCATGTTTCTGTCAGCTTCAACTCCAGTGTAGCTTTGACCACACAGATTTTCTTCCTACAGTGGCAGACAGAATCTCTGTATTCTTTCCATGTTACCTGACTTTGCTTCTCCTGGGCATGCACCTTCCTTATTAATGTTATTTCCAATCAGGTTTCACTCATGCCAGTGATGCCATGTCTCTGGGACTGGGATAAAGCTTGGAGCTTGTCTCATTTGTTCCTCTTGCTTGGTGTAGTAGTGTAGAAACATTTCAGGTATGGTACTTTGTAGTCAAGATCTCTGGAAGCAGATTGAGGGATCCCATTTGCGTTTGTTTCCTCAAGTTTTGGCATTACGTGTAAGAGCCAGCGTGTCCTTATATTTTATGGCTTTTTCCCAAAACCTGTCTTCCATCTAAACCAGGTTGTTGTTTGTATCACAGTTTAGAAAGGGCTTGTCGAAATATGGGGATGTCATTTGACATCTTATCTTTTTATCACCTGAATTATTTATATAAAGAAGGAATGGTGGGCTTGACATTACTCTCAGGTTTCAGCCACTGGCTTGGCTTCCCTAGTAGGGCTGTATTATACAGAATAAATTTCCAGTGTATTTCTTTTATTGCTATATCTGGCACCCAGATTTTCTGTCATCTGTGTTTTTTCTTCTTCCTTTCGTGTTAGAGTACATAATTTAAAATTTGAACAATACTCCTTAAAGTAAAGTAATCTTTCTTGGGGATTCTGCAGTCTGATAATCTCTTTTTTGTTTGTTTGTTTGTTTGTTTGTATGTGTGTGATTTGTTACAATTTCCTACAGGGATACTGCTGGCCAGGAACAGTTCCATACACTTAGTACCAGCTATTTCCGTGGTGCACAAGGCTTTGTTCTCGTATATGACATCACAAATCTGAAGAGTTTTCAAAGTATAACAATCTGGATAAATGACATATATGAGGTAAATATATCTGTCAGCAATTGATCACTAAATGAAGGTAATTAACGTGTTGTTTTAAACAACTGCATGACAGGTATTCTTGTTCCTGTATGTTTCTAACCAGAATTTCTTGCATTTAACTCAGCACACAGTATGATAGTAGAATTACTGTCATCTGAAGCTGGAACGTGGTTTATATTTAGGCAAGCCCATGCTGATGGAGGAATGTTTTCTGAAGTAGTTCTAAAACATAGCTTCCCATCCCTCTTTGTGCATGCTGCATTATGGTGCTCTTGTCACTGGTGTGGATATGCATAGATCAGTCTGCATGAGCTCATCCTGGGATTTTAATTAGATTCCATATCAAAATTCCGTATCACAGCCAGTGATTTCCCTTTCCTAATTTCATTACTTCAATGTAGTTACCTCATCCCAAGATCAAAGGAATTAAATATCTTCTTTGTCCTTGCTGCATATTCCTGGAGAGGATGTTTTCAAGAGGGAGGAAGTGGGGTGGGAGGCTGTTTGGTTAGCTCAGCTGCTCCTGATGCTGCAGCCAGAAATACGTGCTTTCATGTGACATAGGAAGTGATTCAACAGCACATGGCTGCCAGACAGGGTATGTGTTCCCACTGGAGCTTGTCAGAGCCCTCTGTGCTTTGCTCTGACTTCCTATGTGGTAGAAAACTAACACAGCAAAAGAAGTTGAGTGGTTTTTCTGCTCTATCAGTGAGTTTGAGAGGCTCATAGAAAGGTCTGACACTAGCTGGGGCTGCAGTAAGGTAAACAGGTAGGAGTAAGAAGTCCAGAAGAATGTCTGGAAACAATGTGAAGGGACAGAGGCATGGGCTAGCCCTTAGACAGGAGATCATTCAGCTGACTCTAACCCTGTATTCCAAGTCTTTTTTGGTAGGTCACTGTGGATGTGTTCTCTATTAGATAGAGGCAATGCAGTTTTAGACTAGAAAAGTTCAGCTGTAAGGGACCTTCAGTGATCATCTAGTCGAGCTGCCCAACCACTTAAGCACTAACGAACACTTAAATTATGCTACTAAGAGCATTTTCCAGATGCCTCCTGATTTGGCTTGGGGAATTGACCATCTCCCTAGGAAGCCTGTTCCAGTGTTTGACCACCGGCTCAGTAAAGAAATGCTTCCCAGTGTTCAGTCTGAATATCCCTGGCACAACTTTGAGTCATTCCCATGTGTCCTGTCTCTTGATATCTGGGAAAAAGATCAGTGTCATTCTCTCTACTTTCCCTCCTGAGGAGGCTGTAGGGAGCAGAGGTATTTCTCCTCAGCAGTAGCACAACAGTTTGTAGTTACTATGCTTGTGGAAGGTGGTATAAGAATACAAGCAAGGTAGTGCTCTCCATTGATCAAAATCAAGTAAAGTTTAAGGCAAGTTTTTAAATACTCTTGTGATTTGGTGGGGGTGGATGGAAAAGGGAGCTTTTCATCTTGGGAAAGGGGGCTTGAAATAAAACCATCAAAAGCATTATTTTTTTCCCTTCACAGCTTCAGTATACAGCTGAATTAATGAATTACATATGATCATATATCCAATAATATATACATGGGATATCTTATACCCTTAGGAAAACATTACATGCACATTATCTCATTTTTTAAAACATTACTCTGGTAACCTAGTAAATCATTGTTCTTGACCTTAGAGCCATCTTAAAAGTCTTAGTGGCAACAGAGCCTAACTTCAGTAATGTGTTACAAAGGAGATTCAATGACACAATATTCTTAATGGCTTGTCTGCACAAACTTTAAACTAACACATCTGTTTTCTTACTTTTTTTAGGAAAAGCATGTGCCTTTCTTCTGTTGGCCAAACAAAAGTCACAGCCAGATATGCCACTGGTTGTACAGTTTCATGGTTAACATAGATTTAGCTCAGCAAACAGTATGAGGGCAGTTTTACTGTTACCTGAAACTGAAAATGTAGATTATCTTCACATTCCTGTCTGTCTATCTAGTTATCATCTATCTATCTACCTATCTATCTGTCTGTCTATCTGTCTGTCTGTCTATCTATATTTCAACATAAAATATTGTTCTGGCTTCACACTGGCTCCAAAGGGGTCATATTGTCCTGTCATCTTCAATTAGATCAACAGGGTGATTGATTCAGTAAGCTACAGTGCACAGCCACAAACAGCAAGAAGGGTATCAGGGCTGTATGGTCAGGATGGAGGGAAGGATGAAAGTAGCTCCTGTGGCCACCATGCATGTTTAGATCTGATTTAGACAATCAGGAAATGACACCTGCACAAGCCTGCTCTCCATTTATGACATTTTAAAAGCTTTCATGTAAATGTACTCAAGGTATTAATACTTTGACTGTTTAATCTTAACCCCTGAAGGTACTTCTGTCAGTTTAAAGTTTAAAAAATGGAAAAATACTCAATCTAAAACAATTTCTAGGAATGTAAATTGCATGATTGATTGTACCAATCTCAAAACTAGCAATTAGTGTTGTAATAGAGCTAGATAGTAATAAAAAATTTAATTTAGTCCTAGTGGGATATCAATTTCTGAAGTGTCTTGGTGAAAATATATGGGGCTATTCATTGCAAAAGAAATGTTTTTAAGCAATAACTGTTAAAAGACAGGGCATTTCATGAAAATTAATTACTTCCTGGAGGTCGGTGACATTCCTTGCACTTGCTTTGGTCTGTGAATGTAAACCAGTATTTAATTCCCTACAAATGCCCAAAATCAAAGTGACTGTTGCAACAGCACCATTTAAATTATGCAAGTGTAGAAAAAATAAATAAGTTTTTAAAAGGAAAACAGAGAGAATCCAGACTTCACTAAATACCAGACTAATAGGTGTAAAGCTTGCACCTGAACCAGTCAAACAGGAATTTTGGAGGCAATTCAGTTATTACATAATGCTCTCATTTTTTGGTTCTTTGCACATAAAGATTTTAAACAGAAAGTTTTTTAAAAATCTGTTCAGTGTGCTAAGCCATTTTTGCAACAGTTGAAAATAACAATCCAAGCAATTTAGTATTCTTAAAAACTCCCATTGATTTTATAAAAACTGGCCAGTCAGTGCAATTACAATCAGATTACCAGTAATGTTCTCATTATATTTCAGTTAGTTTAAGTGCGGAATACAGCAGCTTCACTATTAAAAATGAATTATTGTCCAAGGAAGTACAAGACACAAATATGCTTCCATATCTGTATTGCTGTAAAATTTGAATTCAGAACTAGAGGGAACTAAGTAACATAACTGTACTTTTTAAAAGCTTGCTAGAAAAATATACTCATACACAGATTAATATTTTAGGACGTTACTGGCAAGTCCAATATAGGAATATTGGATTTGTAATGCATTCATTAGGAGCATGATAATTGCAGGAAGATAACTTTAGAACCTGAAACCATTCTTTATTTGTAGAATTGCAGGTTAAGTGCAATTTATGAAAGTGTAACTCCTGCTGACCTGGCTTTTAGCTACTGTATGCACCTGTTCTGAAAGGCTGATGCTGCTTGGCCTTTAAAAATTAAATAAACACAAGCAGCTGTGTACCAAATCATCTTGCAGAAACCAGTTTTTTCCAGGATGTTTTGAACAAGATTCCAACTTACATTGGCAAATGGTTCCTCACAATAGAGTGTCTCAAATGCTCAAATAGGTGCCCAGAGGGGTTCACTTAAAACCCCATGCAACAAGGCATTGAACAAACACCCGATTTTGAAGTTGGCCCATCTTTGAGTGGAAGACTAGATCAGCTGACTTCTAGAAGTCCTTGTCAACTAAATCACTCCATTATTCACACATGGCATCTGGGTCTGCAAAAATAGATGGTATGGTTGACAATGTATGGTTGACATAGATGGTAGGTCTTAATTTACTTCTAAATACCTTGAGTTGGTTTTAATTGTGCTAGTCTTCTGATGTGGCCATCAAGGTGGCAATACCAGCTCCTAACAATTATCTCTGTGCTGGAAATTGTCTGCCATCACAGAATTTTCTGCATGGAGAAGATAATTTTCTTTTCTTGTGCAAGTCTTGGTTACAGTAGTTTGTTTAGTGGTTTTTAAAATACATTAACTTTCTATTTGTCCTACCTGAAGAAGTGATCCCTTAATCAGGATATGAACTGTATGAATTATTGAGTTGCTCTCATTTCTGCATAGTGGCCTTTTTTGGTTTGGTTCCTCTGGTCATTTGGGCAACTAGACTGTATTTCAGCATCATACTTAAATAAAAGCAGCACAGCAAACTGCTTTACAAGTGCAAATTAGTTTGACTTGAAATTCTTCTCAGTTTTTCTTCCTCAGGTGGGAAAGCTTGATGTCAAAAGATTGAATTGTCCCAATTCATAGATAGGTTTGTCATTATGGCTCTGATTAGAACTTAAAATTGTTTCTCTTGTCATTTTATTAAACTGGTTTGTCTGTAGTCTTGGGTTGGCTTTGGGATAAATTGGTTTATATCACTAGTAGACAAATAAATTTGATCAGTCATTTATTTCCACCGAAGTCCCGGAAACCAGGCATTTGTAATTGAGATCATATGGTAGCATTTAGGAAAATATGTGGAAAGAGACATGTTTGGCAATCCTAATATGAACACTGCCCATGTGATGCTTTTAAAGAGACTCTGAGGACAATCTATTTCTAACAAATTGTTATTCAGTACTACAAAGGGTAGGTTTCTAGTGTCATTGTCTAATGAATAAGAAGTTTCCCAGTTTTATGGTCTTCTCCAGCTCTGCCTTCATCTTGATGTTTGACTATGTACATGTTTTTCACATGTGAAAAGCTACATTTCTTCCTCAAAACAGACCACTTAAGAATTCCCATAGTTTATTTATCATCTGCGGGTTCTCAGTTTCACTGTTTGGACCTACAGACAAACTTCTGTTGCCTTCTTAAACTGTAATTAATGAGTATCAATATCAAGCAGCCCTTCACAGCTACACCCTGGAGATGTGGTGAAGGGACAATGTGGTGTTCTGGAAGATGTATCCCTGGATAGATAGCTTTATATGAGGACTCTGGGCGAGCTCATAATCATCATGGGGAGTTTCCTGCAGGGGAGGTTGGGATCTTTCTTGGTAGGTCTGTGTTCACCATTTAAGAAGTGAAGAGATAATTTCTTCTAATAGTCTGTAAGTACAGATATGGTATAGTTTTCTCATAGAAAAGGTGTCTGCTACTTTTCATACTCTCATGAATTCACAGCACTTCTGGAAAATAAAAACTGTAGGAAAAAAAAGACTTAACGTTTGAAAAAAACCCCACCCAAATCCCCAGACAAATTATATACAAAAGGAATGAACAAGATATTTTCACTTTTGCATTTTTGATTTCTCTTAATTGTGGTGGTGTTCGCAGGGGTCTTAGGATGAGGGAAGAGATGAGAATGTTGACTCCATGTTTCAGAAGGCTTGATTTATTATTTTACGTTATATTAAAACTATACGAAAAGAATAGAAGAAAGGATTTCATCAGAAGGCTAGCTAAGAATAGAAAAAGAATGAATAACAAAGGCTTTTGACTGTCCGAGACAGTCCAGACACTGGACTGTGATTGGCCATTAATTAGAAACAACCACATGAGACCAATCACAGATCCACCTGTTGCATTCCACAGCAGCAGATAACCATCATTTACATTTTGTTCCTGAGGCCTCTCAGCTTCTCAGGAGAAAAAATCCTAAGGAAAGGATTTTTCATAAAACATGTCTGTGACAGTTAATAGCCTCATAGTCAGGTTGTGTATTTCCCTGGCTGGGTGGACATTAAGCAGTGGGGTGAAGGGCACGGGTGGGTGGCCCCTGTCAGTAGTGTGCTACAGAGACTGTGATACTGTGATACTGTGATGTGAGTGTCCAGTGTTCCGAGTGCAGGATGTGGCACTGCTCAGTTGGAGGCTCTGCTGCTGCTCCCTCCTGTGGCCACTGCTCAGAGCAGCCTGGCTCCTGCTGCTGCCACATCCAGCTGCCTGGGAACCCAGTGGGAGAAAAACCCTTCTGCCAAAGCATGGTGGCTCCAAGCTGTGCCAAACACTTGAGAAGACTTGGTCAGTCTCAGTAAATCTCTTGGCTCCATTTTTTTCAGAAAAATACGATGATGATGTTTTCCTTCTCAAAATATAGTAGTGTACGTATTCTTCAGGTTCAGATTATATTTATTTTAACCTTCAGGATAATGTGAACTTTGAAATCTTGAAATGCAAAGAAAAACTGAAAGAGTGAATCAAAAATTGGTATTTTTTGAGATACCAGAGTAAAACTTTATCTGGAAAAAAATTATTTCAGCCTTGATGAAACTGATGTTTTTTAATAGTACTTTTCCATAATATGGGAGAAAAATGTTTCCTGAGTCTATGAGCTTATTCAGTGCTGACTTGCATAATAGGATTTTAACTGTAAAATAGCCTTCATCTTTTTAGCTATAGATTTTACCTTTGGAAAGCTTATTCCTGAGCTATAAATAACAGAGCATGAAAATATACAGCAAGCTTTTGGAAGCACTGAAAAGCCGTATTTTTGGCCAGTTGAAATCAGTGTACCCATGCAGTTTTTATGCCAGCTGAGCACATGGTCAAACTTCTGCCTAGTCATATTGATTTAGTTTTTTAAGACATCATGTATAATCAATTTTCAGAATTTAAAATGGACATCATTTTGAGTAACAGTCTTCAGTTTTCTAAATGCATGAAACTGCAAGATATCATCTTTTAAAAAGGAGAACTGTAAGTGCTGTGGTGGAGGATCCAGACAGAGTGAAAATACATTAATACATTATATCGAGGTAGAAATAGTAGTTATATGCAGAAGTAAATACTTTGTGATTGGTAGTACTAATAAATACTTGCTGAAAGGCCTTGTACCTCAAACCTCATTTAAATGTTTTTATTGTCTGAAGCTGTTTAGAAAGAACATTCCTACTGCAAAAATTTGTGCTGTTAATAGAGAAATTAAGTTACAGAATGAATTTAGTTGGTTTGTGCATGCAGTATGCAAGTATTTCCCTCTAGACTTTAACTTCACAGTAAAGTCAAATGTCACTTGTAAAACCTTCATCAGCCTTCAGTATTCTTCCAAATTAAAGGTTGATTACATAATGAGATTTAATTGTCTATTTAGCCTATTTTGGGGCTGATGTATGCGGTTTTATGTAGGAGAGCCACTGATCTTAATGAGTGAAGCTTCAATGCATTCTGAAACAGCCAACATTTTGGTCTATTAATCCAGGTAGAATAATTCATTATTTTAGGCCTCTACTTTGTACTCTTATGAAGTTTACTTCATTTTAGTAAACTGTGGGTATGAAATAAGTCTAGATGACTCTAAGAGGAGAATGGAATAAGAAAAAATAAATAGTGTCCCTTAATATTAAATTTTGCCTACTGATGAAGTCTTCAAATTGTTGTAAAAGTAGAAATAGACTAAAAATAGTGTTCTCTCATCCTTTAATGAATAGAGGTTTTTCTGTGTATGGTTGTAGTGGATTTTGTCTTATGGCAAATTTACAAAAGTTAAGCATTTGACAGAGATCAGAGATTTCATCAAAGTCCCTGTAGAGAGATCTGCAGCCTGAGACCAGGCCCTTTGAGTCATCAGGGAAGCTGTGGGAGCATGTACCTCCGGAATAAAAGCCATGGCATCAGACTACAGTAGCTTCAATTGTTTGTAGATTGAGACCCTCAGTGCCCTCCATTTAAGCACCAAAAGCAGTTTTAAATGTTATGATTTTCACAATGAATGTCAGTTTTCAAATTCCACATGCTGTTGCAGAATTATTCTCTTTTCTTGTCATTAGTCCAGTCACGTATAGTTACAATGGCTTATCTTAAAATAACACTGATGTGAAAAACGCAGTGCATTTCACAGTCATCATGCATGTGAGTGGATTAGAGGAACAGAGAAGGAGACAAGGTCAAAAAGGTAGATTTTTCTTCCTTTTGAAATCAATGAGGTTTTTAAATTTTACTTCATTAAAATCTATTGCCTTCTTCCTAGTGTCTTGGAATAATCAGACTTTTACGTTGAGTTTGAACACTTTGAAAGTAATTTTACTGTCTGTGTGCAAAAGTGAAGCACAGAGAGGTGCTCTTTCAGGTGCAGCAAATTCCTTCCCTTTTACTTGTGAGTGCTGGATGTAGAGCAGACTCATATGCTAATCCATGAATCTATTACTTTTAGTAGGGCAGTGTCTGTGAATTCAGGGCATTTCCAGTCACTTTAAAGCCTCAAGCTGGAGCATTCATCAGAAGATGGTGCCCATGCACCATATACTTTATATCTTATGAAAGGGGTTGGAAATTATACGTGGCACTTCCAAGTAGCTTTTTTCTGCTCTTTGCATTCTTGCTGTTTTCCTCCAAATCCCAGTAACTGCTGGAAATATTTGCACATATGAAGGTCATGAGAGAATTTAGCCTTTACTTTCAAGGAAATGGAGTGCTGAAGGTTAGTGTGAGCTGAAGGTGAAGGGTTTTTGTTGCTTGCTTTTTTCTTACTTGACATTTATTAATGCTGGTTCTCTTTTAGAAAGCAGGTGATGAAGTGGACGTAATACTGTTGGGCAACAAGTGTGATAAGGAGTCAGAACGGGTAGTTCCAAAACAGAAAGGAGAAAAGGTATCTTTAGTACTTTCTTTGGGTCCTCCTGAGTTTCTTAGTATGTGACTGAGCTGTTAAACCGAAAATGGTAAAAAAGCTCCTGAATTCCAAACTTCTATTAGGACTTGGCTCTAGAAGAGCAGTTGTGAAGTTCTAGAGTGCTAGAAATGCATTAAGTAATCCCTTGCTGATCTCTTCAGAATACCAAATTTTTTTTAAAGGTTAAAATGTGCTTTAAAAGTTTTAAGTGTTACAACAGAAATCTTATATAGACTGCATTTTCAGAGTACTGTTGTAATGTAATATTAAAATGAAATACATTCTGCATAATTTTTCTGATACCACCAATCATTGATATTTTTGCTCCAGTCTGACTAAAAAGAACTATTCTGGCAGCCTGTGCAAAGTGATCTGCATTGTCTGTTGAATAGCCTTGAATAAGACTGGACGAATACTGAACATCCAGCTTCCCAAAACTGTGTATGTGACATATAGTTGACTCAACTGCAGTAGAGTTTCTAGCTGCTGACCATGGGTGGGGGAAGAACTTACTAAGTGGAGAGTGCTGTTCTAAAGGGAATGGCAAAGGTCTTTCACTGAGAGCCAGTGAGGACATTCAGAAGCCATGCTATGACAGAAGAAATTGGGATAATAATTAAATATTGCGGGACAGCGGGTCCTGTATATCAGTAAATTTTGCTACTGCAAACTGTATGCATCTGTTCTCTGGAACTTGGAATTAGCCCTCCTGTTATGCTTTCAGGCATGGTGAGTCAAGCAGGATGTCTCATGTTTAAAGAAAAACACACTGATACCTTCTTGCCAATTATATAATCCCAGATTAGGAAACTTTAAAAATATAACATCAATTTTTGGACAACATTACACTCCTGAGAGTTCACAGTTCACATGCAAGATGCTTTCAATGTTAATGTACCATATCTGTGTACAAGGAATAAGGTTGCTGAAAAATACATGTTGTAGTCTCACACAAAGGATGCACTGTCAGAAACTTAGAGTCACTGGATACATGTGCACCAGAGGGCAGTAGTAGGGTTTTGCTTAGGGTATTAACCATGACATTTTCTGACTTGTGGGCTCTTAACCATGCAACCAAAATGCCTCTTAATGTAGTATTTTTTTTTCAGAAAGAAACCATTATCTCCTCCCCAGTGAGTCTGCTTTCTAGATTTCGCCTGTGTTTTGAGTCAAGGCAACTCTTCTGTTATACTATTTCTTCTTTTAATATGATTTAGAAGTGCTAAAGGATCTGACTGAATGTGCTGGAGAAAGATTCTGTTAGCAGAGATAGAGAGACACAGTAATTGTCCTCTCGCTCTAAAGAAGAAAATATCCTAATTAAGAGGGGAAACAGTTTGATTCTAACTTTGACAAATAATAATTTGTAGTTACATATTTCATATTGCCCTGATAGAATGACCTTTCAGTCTCTTGTGCAGAAGAACACTAGGTTCCCTGGGAATCTCATCATGTATATTGGCATTTCTGTAAAAATCTGTTATAACTGAGTGGCTGTTGTGTATAATTTCATTTCAGTTTAATGCTGAGAAATTTTTTTGTTGTTTCTTTTTGCACAAAATCATGTAATAATTTATTTTGTACAAATTTATGTAATTGTGGTCACTCAGAAATTGAGATATTTAATTTTAACACTACGAAGTATAATTTTCTTGTATTAATTGCTTCTTATTCACTTACATAAAAGTTCTAACTCAACCTTCTTGGGCTCCTCTGTTCACCCCCAAAATGATTATCATTTTCATTGAAAGATAAAAATGCTGAAGGTTATATGACTTGGTAGA
This sequence comes from Geospiza fortis, assembly GCF_000277835.1. Taxonomy (NCBI): domain Eukaryota; kingdom Metazoa; phylum Chordata; class Aves; order Passeriformes; family Thraupidae; genus Geospiza; species Geospiza fortis. The sequence continues at coordinate 6,020,917 of NW_005054305.1, read as the reverse complement.
ATGTGGCTGGTTTTCTCCTATCCAATCTTTCTAACTGAAATAGCCAAGTAAAATCTTCTTCCTTTTTTTTTTTGCTTTTGCTGTCTTCATAGCTGAAGCTGATTTATAGTTTAAAAGCTGATTTTTCACACATAATAGAACTCTGCACAGTTTTGGAATATTTCAGACATATCTCTCTGATTCAGCACTAAGAAATCACACCAGCACTTTGCTAGGAAGTAGTATTAGCATTACTTATTGTTGTTGGTAAGATACAAGCTTATTTCACACAAGTTCTCCAAACTGTTATCAAGGATATTATAAAATATCATTTGTCAGTAGCATAATTCCCACAGGTTTGTAAATGTATTTAGGTATTTTATTTATGGATCTATTCAAGATGTTCCCAAAGGGAAAAAAAAAAAAATAGTTATTTGAATACGTTTTCCTATTGTCTTTCAGAGAGGGAGTAGACAAACACATGTTCATACTTTCAACTGCTTTACCACTGGACCAGTGGGGGTTTTTGCACTGAGCTACACTTTTGGAGGACTTGCTTGCCATAAAGTTCAGCAGTATGCAGGGTGAAGTTAAAAGATACATACATTAATCTTCTGTGACCAATATTGTGCACATATAGAGAAAATGGGGGTGCATTGATTGGTGTAGTGGGCAATGTAGTAACATGATACAGAGAAGACTCAAGTACTCAAGGTTTTTTGATTTGATTTGATTTTTCTTTTCTTTGGTCTTCACAAGTAGAGCTTGCTCCCAGGCCTCTGCAGGTTCCTTCTTGGTTTGGGAAGGAGCAGGTCAGCCAGCAGTGTGAAAGCTTTGGATTAGAAATTGCTTAGGAAAGTTGGATGTGCCCATAGACATGAGGAAGTTCTCCCAGTTGTGCTGAAAGAGCTGATCATTGTGATTTGAGCCACTGTCAGTCAACTCTGAAAAATCATGGTGGTTGGAAGAGATCCCTTTTGATGCCATGACGTGTCTTTTTAAAAAGGCAAGGAAGAAGGTTCTGGGGGCTATAGGCAGTCAGCCTTGCTTCAGTCACATTGTTTGGCATCTTCACTGGTGATTTGGCTGATGATAGAAGGAGATTTGCATGTGACATGAGATTAAGGGGTGTGACTGGCACACCACACGGGAGAACACCGATTCTGTGGGATCTTGATAAACTTGGGAACTGGGCCAGCAGAAACATCGTGAAGTTCATGAAGTGCAAAGATTTCCACCTGTGATGGAATAATCCAAGGCAGGAGTCACTACCCTGCCACAAAAGACTGGTGAGTTACAATGAACACCAGCTTGAATATAAGTCAGCAGTGTTCCCTCATGGCTTTAAAGGTGTTGAGCAACATTAGAAGGATAATGGATGGTGGATCTGGGGAAATTATTACCCCCCGTTACTTAGTGCTGACAAGGCCACATGGAATAGTGTGTCCAGCTTTGGCTCTCCTGTTTCAAGAAGGGTGTTGAGAAACTGCAGCTGGTCCAGCAGACAGGTATAAAGGTGATTGGTGTCTTGTACTGGTATTCCATGAGGAGAGGGAGCTGGGTAAAGAGCAGGCTAAGGAGCAGTTACTGATCTACAGCAACTGAAGTGGCAGTAAAGGAATGACAGAAATAGACTCTTCTCAGTAGAGACAGACAATAAACAGATGGGTAGCAGACACAAGTCCTGGCTTGGGAGGTTCAGGTTGGAGTTGAAGAGAACCAGTTGCACTAGAACGTTGATGTAGCCATGGAAGAGGATCCTATAAAGGCTACAGAATCTCCATCATTGGTGGATTTCAAGACTTCTGTAGGCAAAGCCACAGCTGACCCAATATTGCTTGGGCAGTAGCCTCTTTTCAGGTGGGGTTGTCTTTCAAAATTATTTCTGCAATTCCATGATTTAAAGGGTCGGTTTGTGTTCATCAAAGTTTGTAAATAGGTAACTTCTAGGAACCTGTTGATTGATACAAGAAAAGAAAAGGGCTTTTAATAGTAGTTTCTTTGTACTTTATAATCAGTGAGCCAGTAGTTCTCTCTACTTTATTAGCCCAGTATTCTTTTATTGCTTGTCTTTTTCTTTATGAACCCTTATGCATCATTGTTTTGTACTGGCAATAGTTGAATGATTTTAACTTTCTGTAACAAGTTGCTGCAGTACCGAAAACAGTTCACAGCAGTCCACTGAGTTTCAGAATCCCTTATGAAGTTATGAAGTGGTCTCTGTCTAATCAATCAGTTAGATTTCATCTTTATTTTCAGAACTACAATTTCTTGTAGCATTTTGGAAAGGAAACCATTCTTCTTGCTTTGTTTTTTTTTTTACTTTTAGTGTAATCTTTATTATATTTTGACTAAAACTCTGAAGTCTGATTATTGTATATATATTGTGTTGAGGTTTATTTATTCATGCCAACATAACTCAAAGCTATCTGTAATGGAAATACACTGGAAATAAGACAACAGGAGTAATTAAAGAAAACCAACCAATGTAAAGTCTATGCTGCCCATCTAAGTATTTTCTCTCTTTGCCTTTTACCATAATGCCATTTTACATGCATATGTTTTCTTTGCTTGTCTGTTATCTCTGTGCTTCTCTCTGTCTAGCATAAAGGAACATCTCTTTTTTGTATTTCATCCTGCCACTTTTTTTCAACAGTTCTTGTCTCATTTTTATCTGCAGGCACTCCATTAGTTTCCTCTAAATAATTGCTTAGGAGACAGTTCATTTTCCAAATCAGAACACTGAGAACAGACCCACTGGATTTTATTCTTGTTATCTGCAAGTAAAGATTGGTTTAAAAAGCTGTTTTGAAAACACAAAAATTTAAGAAGAATGTTTTAAAAGGTACCTGAAATTTATAAAGTGAGGATGAATATAGAGTACTTTACTGAGCAGTTATGTACTTAATTAGGGTTTTTATGGAGTGTTAGCAGTCAGAACACCTTCATATTTCTTGCTACTAGTACTAGGAACTGTTTTTTTTTTCCTGAAGAATGTTCATCCCATTTCTTACATTTGTTTTTCAGCTTGCTTGGGAATACGGAATGCCATTTTTTGAGACCAGTGCTAAAGAAAACGTGAACATTGAGCATGCATTCTCAGTCTTGACTAAGGAAATCCTGGAAAAGGTAGGCTTCTTTTCCTAGAAGAAAGAAGTTAGGTGATTTTTCTTGACAAATTGGGTAAACAAGGTTGTAACTACAGAATAGTTTAAGCAAAGCAGAGCTGATGCTTTTTTGCATTATGGAGTTAGTATTTTTGGGGGGATCCTGTAGCTGCAGGCGTAACAGAGGAGGAACATGAGGGAGAAGAATCGTGGGAGAAGAGAAAAATAAAGAGGTGAGCAGGTACAATACAGTTGAGAGAAAAAGTGAAAATTCAGGAAGACTGCATTTGTGGCTTTATTTCCCATACTTTCCTTTAAGGGAGTGGTTAACAGCTCCTAAGTAGTTCCACTTCTGAGCCGGGAAGATTCCTTTTTCCTCTAGGTTTCTGCAGTGTGCACACAGTGAAGATGCCACATGATGATGGAATCAGTGGAGCTTATATGTTCAGCAATCAAATGTTTTATCCAAGGTTCATAGCTGTTTGTTTGGTTGATTTACACTAGTGCTTTCGAAGTTATCAGGGCCTAAAGATTTGAGTTAATTAGTGGTAGAATCAATATTGTATCTGTCAGAATCAGCATCTCTCTAACTTGAGTGTGTTGGCTTAAAAGTCCTTACTCCTCAAAGTTGCAATTCTTTTGTAGGACTGAATTATTGTTCATTAGCTCTGAAAATGTTTTGCATTGCAATTTATTTTTAGGCAGCAGAATATTATTTTAGACTTTAATAGATGTTCTTCATGCAATGTATCATCACTGCCATTCATCACCAATATTAGTTATACAAAACTAACCTTCCACTCCAAATACTCTTCAAGTCATAATAAAGATAAATGAGCAAAATTACTGACAAAGTCACAAGTAGCAGTGTTTTGATTAAGTAGCCATGGGGGTGGTCAGCATAACAGCTCAGGATTGGACTGCTTCTAAATCGGGGTCCTGTCATACTACATAGTAACACAAATTGTAGTTGGTTATTTTGGGTGAGGAAAAAAAAGGCAAAAAAATATTTTGGTTACTTTGACATGAAAGTGAAGCTCAGCTACTGAACAGTCAAATATTGTTTAGAACGGGAAGATAATGGCAGGACCTTGGGTTACTGAGCTTGTTGGAAAAAAGTCTCAAGTAAAATAACTCAAGTAAATGAAAAAGGCGTTGTCTACTGTAAATAGAGAATATATTGTTAGTATGAAACATGAAAACTACAAAACAATAGCTCTGATCATAACTGCTGCAAAGACAAATATGTGTGAAGTGAGCATTTCTGCAGAGTGTGTTTGGATGATATCTAAGAGAATTCTCTGCACATGCAGAAATGTTGTTTAGGTATTTTTCACATTAAGATTGGCTATGCTTACTTTACAGTAAGTGAAACTTAAGTATTCCTACTCACCTTCATGAAAATTCATGGGGTTTGTAGTGTGGACATGGCAAAAAAGTTCAGGCCACGTTGAACATGTTACACTACTGCTTGGTTTTAATTAGAACTGCTTTGAACAGTTGTATGCTCTGCATGTGTGTGTGTTTCGAAAATGTGCCCGTGAGAATTTGTCATATTTGTCTGTAGTAACGTTTCACCTTAGCTAAAAATATTTGGAGTCCTGATGAGGCATCATGTACTATTACTTTGGTGTATAATTTGCCATTTTTAGTAAAATGCTTTTGTTGATTTAAACAAGAACCCCTTTAGCCCAATTGGTTTTACCACTAGCCTGATAAGAAAGAGTTTGCTGGGAAAAAAAAAATCTACTATACAGTTTCATCATGGTTTTCAGGTTCGACAAAATAATTTGCCTGTTCACAAAACTGTGAAATCTGAATGTACTACTTGAATTTTAACTTCCTCTAACTGATGAAATTTTGGAGAATGGAAAATGCAGTAGCAAGTGTGACTAGTAGCTGTGAAAAATGGCATGATAGATGCCAGTCTGAGATAATTTCAGTCACACATCCATTTGGTAGTGGTGAAATATGTATTTGCTGATTGTAAAAAGGAGATACAGCTTTGCACAGCGTTTTGGCCCCAGGCACCTATGCTTGGGGATATCAGGCCTCCCTGCCCTCTGCAATGGACCATCTGTCCCAGACTGATGAGATGCTTCAGTGGGAGCACATCATTGCTTTCCCAGTCCCACAGAAGAAAGGAACTCCCTAGGACAGTCTGTTATGGCCACGCTTTTGGGAAGTGCGTGAAGCCTACTCAGAGATAAGATAAATAAGCAGGGTAGGCTGGCAGGCAGTAGACCATTCTCAGATGCATTGCAGATCTGAGGAAATCTAGGACTTCTTATGTACATTCTTGCTTGCCATCTACTGTGGGCATGTCCTTAGTAACTTCATTTACACAAAGCACTCCTGTAGATGGGGAAGATTGGTGTCCAGAGTTATAGAGCTCATACAGAGGTACTAAACTTGTTGACTCTTTCAAAATTTAGAACAGGCTGTGGTTCAGTGGTGGGTTGGGGGAAAAACATATTAAAAAGTTTCATATTAAAGACATTTAAACAACACAAAACAAAAAAGTTTCAGTGTATTGTCACTATTTTCCCATCTCTTTTTGCAGTTTGTCTTGTAGTGGGCTTAAGGGAGAGAGAAGAGTTCTGTATCCCAGTGATCTGAATAACTGAAGTGCTGCTTGACCTTTCAGATACTTCTCATCTCAACCATTCTATGCTGGGTCTTGGTCCAACAGCTCTAATTTACATGGGCAGTGTCATGAAAACCATCAGATGTTTTTTGATGGTTTTTTATTGCTTACATTGGTAACAGCTAAGGAGTCATACCATAATTCTGAGAACTCACAATTTTCAAACCAATCAGTTAATAATAAGTGAATGCAGAGGAGTTTTAACTTCCTCTTACTGGTGAGTTTTTGGAGAAGGGCAATAATAACCAATTTAATTGCATTGAAAGGCTGCAGTGGAAATAAATGTTAATGACATAGATTATTCCAAGAGTTTGCTTAGACATGTTGACAAATAACAATATTTTATTTATTCATAAGTCTCCTGAATCTCAGATATGCCTAAACCTGTTCACTAATAGATGACAGCTGTTCTTTGACAATGCTTCTGGTTGCCAGTGAACTATTTGAACTTGTGAGTCAGTCCTCTAAAAACAACTAAAACCAAAAAAATACCACCCAGAATGCAGTTAGCATTTGCTCTTTTGTGTTCTTTGGTTTCATGCCTGGCAAGCAGTAGTGTTCTCAAGTAGGTTTTCAAAAAAATATTACAAGCCTTTGTATGTGTCCTTTTGGGTGTGATTGTTGGTATTTTTCTAAACTAGGATCAGGAGAGAACTCCATTAAAAAAAAACCACCAAAAAACAAAAAGAAGAATGAAGTTACCACCTTTTTCTGAAAACTGCAGTAAAACTAACCAAAACTTATATTCTGCCTACCTCCCAAGAGTGATTGACTACTAAGACTATTTTAATCATATTAAATAAATATATATCTCCTGAGTAGAGAGCAGTGAAAATCCATTTAAATCCTTGCCCTGTGCTGTTGAGAGTAACATTTAATGTTTAACAGCTGGATGTCATTTGAGATGAACATTCAGAAGTAGCAGGCCTCAATTTTGCCCTTCCTTCATTTCTTTACACTTCTTTCCTATGGCAACACGATTGTTGTGATTATACTGTGTTTTCTATTCCTTTGCTCTTAAAGTACCTTTGGAACTTCTTAGCTGATTTTAAACAAATTTGACAGATCTAACTAAAAGGTAATTAAGTTCCCGAGTAGTTCCTTTTGAAAATAAGGTGAGAGGTGGAGTACTCTGCAGAAGGAAAGTCTCCAGCATTAGTTCATAGAATATTAGAGACCACTACACAGAGAGACTGAAAAATGCTTCAACCAGCTACTCCAGCTGGAACTTGCATCACAGATATCAAATTTAATTCACTTCAAGACCTAAATCCATAGGAAATCGGATTTCATTATTGCTGAGGTTCATGGAATTGTTAGTTTGTCTAAAAGATCCCTGTGTCTCCAGCAGTGCATACTCAGTGTTTCTTTATTACCCTTAGTCATGCATGGAGCCCCAGGCTTTATTTGCCCTTTATTTATCTTGTACTGACCACAGAATAATAATTCCTTCGAGAGGTTTTTCATAATGCTTATACTGATGTACTTTAGATCCATTTTAGATTTTTATCTCCTTAACTTTCTTAGTAACATTAGGTATATTCAGCATTGCACATGTGGGAGCAGAGGTACAGAGATTAAAGCAAAGAGGATAAATGGTACCAACTCACTTAGTGCTGGTGCAATGTAAGGCAAAATTTAACTACACTATCTTATTTAATTTTTTTAAAGTCTGTTCTGGACATTGAATGAGCCAGATATTTTTCTGGAAACAGTAGCATATAATTAGGTCACATAAATCAAAACTTAATCACATCATCTGTGTATAGGGGATGAGACTCATCTTTGCATGCAATCTTAGCCAGCTAAAATTTGCATGACTGGTCTGGTTGTCTGGAATCATCTCTATTCAATGGAAAGAGATGAGTCTTTAGGATAAAATTGTGTTTTGGAGGTGCCTTTCTCCCTCCATTGATTATGGAGGCCTCCATATCTCAGCCTGTATGGTTTCATATGATTCAAATTAAATAAATTAAACTCCAGGAGAAAAAAAAGAAAGTTACAGACTTGGCTTACTTCTGGCATTTCCTTCTGCGGGATACTGACTTTGAAGATACATTGCTCTCTTAAACAGAGTTTTTATGATGCAACTATATTAAATATCACCTAGATTATCTGTAGGGATGAGGAACCTCACAGGAGATCCACACCTGTTTTCTCAAGTTTGTGAATAACTAATTGCAGGACAACATTGTTACAGTCTACATGGTAGTAACAGGAGAGGGAGATAGAGCCCCATGCTTTGCCAGTGGGTTAGATGTTTCAGACATAGTGGAATAGCAGGCTTTGGGAGCAAGACCTTCATCAACATTCCTTGAGGAATGTAGTCAGCAGTTAGATCCTGCTGTGCCAGACCTCATATCCTCCTCTCCTGCTTCTCTACCTGTTCCCACAGTGATTGCCTTCCCTGCTAATATATCCCTAGCCCTTGCTTAATACTGCTTTTGCCTTGTCCAGCCTATTGTGATTGTGAGACAACTCTTTTGTATTTGGAACAGGTAATTTGAATTCCAGAATATAGGCGAAATACATAAAAAGTGTTGGGACTATTAATAACTGAGCTCTCCCTAATGGCAGGTCAGGCACTGAAGTCACATGGGACTTCATTTTGTGAAGTTCTCTACCAGTCTTTGTCAACTATCACTGTTAAATATAAACAAAATGATCGCAGTAATTAAGTAGGATCATCTTTTAATAAGAGTAAAAATCCTCAAATTTAAAGAAGTTATAAATAATAGTAACATCAGTTCCAGTCTCTTCTGTTTGTTTCTCCAAAGCTTCTATTCTAATTTTTCAGCAAGCACTCCAGGTCTGACTTTGACTGGGAACATGATATGGGTAAAGCAAAATCCTGTCACTCTTTCAAACCCACAGTGAGCCCCACCTTCAAAATAACTTAACCAGTATCAAAATACCAAAAACTGGTGCTAGAGAAGGTGGATCTACCATTAACCTGAGTAGGTTTTCAGCAAGGAATGTGCAGCTGAGATTAATGAAGATTTGTATATTTACTCCATTACAAACCTTTCAGAGAGGTTGTTGGGGTTTTTTCATTACATTTTCCTTTGTATTCTACCCTAGCTTTCTTGCCTTGATTAAAAAAAAAAAAAAGGTAACTGAGCCATCTCATCACAATTCCTGTGTCTAGGTATCTATTGCATGCCAGTGATATGAATTCTGCTTAGAAGTGGGCAGGAGAGACAGCCAGAAGGGGAGTTTTAAGCAGGAAGTTTAAAACTGGCTTGCAGAGATGCCTGCCAGTTAGGTGAGACTTGTCTGCTGTGCTATTTAACAGGAAAAACTAGTATTTAATAGCAGGAAATTTCAACATCTTACTGAAATCACTGCAGGGTAAAGAGGCATCTTTGTCCGTGGCGGTATTTTCAAAACCTCACTTTGCCCAAGATACTGAAGTGGAAACTCCAGCTTCTTGGTACCATTTTGGTTCTTCTCACCTTTTCAGTTTTTGGCTGTTTGTTGGCTGACTTGTGGGGCAGTGAGTTCCAAGCAGCTGAGCTGAAATGTGAGCTGGAAGTGTTGGTGTTCATGGAGCCCTGGAGGAGGAATGCTGCCCGCCTTGTTCTCACAGGTGGGAGATTTGCATACCTCCCTGCTGTAATTTCGGGAGAGGGGGTGCCCCACCTCTCCCAAGGCTGGCTGAGGCTGAGCACTATGTGGGATTGCCCAAATCTGATTGTTGCTTCAATGCTTTATGCAGGACTTGTAGTATCTCTTTAGATTATGAATGTGCACTTTTTAAATATGCATGCAGCACATTTGCTTAAATGGATCCCAGACCCTTATTTGCTTCACAAAGGCCCTGTATGGAACAGTCTTACAAACTGAAGTGATTAATAGTCCTCAACTTTTAAATTAATTTTAAAATTACTGTTCTTTATTTGTGGAGTGGTGGTTCTTGTCTGTCTGCACTGGCTAGTTTGTAGATGAACTAACAAATAATGATTTTAGAGATTATAAGAACTGTTACATTATCAAATATGTTTCATCGTTCTTAATCACTTAACAGTACTGAGGATCCTTGCCAAGGATATATGAAGAGCTTACTTACCATCTAAAAGTACTATTGAGTAGTAAAATGCTATGGATGCAAATAAGTATCCTAAGTGTTTAAGGAAATGTAAGTTTCTCCCCTTTGACTGGAAGTTTGGTCTTGAAGTATAATCTGCAACATCTTCAAATTACCTGTTTCCTCTAAGTAAGTGAAACTTGAATTCTGAAACTTACACATAGAAAGTCACAGGTTAATTCAAACAGAGATTTTTCTAGAGCTCTTTTACTACCTAAACTGATTGTTTTCTCCAGAAAAAGCATGGGTGAAACAAAACCTATTTATTTGATGTTCACAACAATCAATGTTCAGTGTTATTTCTTGGTCTCAATTGAGTGAAATTAAATTTCTTACTGTACTGTTGTCTTCCAAAGCTTTTATTTTCCCCTCAGAATCTTCTCTCTAAACCAGAGTGGTATCTTATTTCTTGAGATTATGACAAGGTTATGTTTGTGTAATTTTGAATCTGCCTTACTCCCTTTTTTAGAAAGGTCTTCATAAAAAATTATTTTACAAAAATGTACTGTCTATGCTTGCAGACTACCAAATACTGTCTCTGCCTAGCAGAAATTATAATAGCCACAACTGTGTAAAAAGTTAAAACTAAGCAGAAGCTATAAAGCTGCATGTTGGTATTTCTAGGAATTCTCAAGGGTAATAAAAATGCTATGCCTTTTGGTCCTTCCCACTCAAAAAATAAATTAAAGAAAAAGCCAAAAAAACTGAAAACAGACAAACAATCCCAAGTAAAAGTGCACCTGCTGTATTTCTTCATTATGTGAAGAATTCATGATGACAAGAAATTTCTAAAATCAGTAAGCAACAGTCTTCAGATATTCTAGTCAGACCATATTTGCTAATAATTTTACTGATGACAGCTTCAGCATCCATCCTGGGGTTTAGACACCACAATACATTTCCTGCCCTCTGCTCCTTCCTCTATCCATCACTTTTGATCCCCTCCCAGATGTTTAATGTTCTCCCCCCAGCACCATGCACTGTGGAAGCCTCCCTGGGTCCCTGCAGCCTCAGGGAGGAATGAGCTCAGCCACTCTTTGTGGGGACAGCTCTGGCACAGGGCAGCCAGCATTCTGGAAGAGCTGGAACTATGGCTACAGGAAGAAAAAGGAAACAAATTCCATGCATCTTCTCCAGAATTTTAAGAAGTGATGAATATTCTCAGCCAAAGAGGCATAAAGCTTATTTGTAGCATGGGGGAGACTTTATATTTTGCCGTCTTTCTGATGCAGCTGAGTAATTTTAGGTGAATCTTTCTGGATGTAGTCAATGTTCAACTACCCTGTGACTTTCTATGTGTAAGTTTTCAATTTTGAGTCATGATTAGTATTGTACTACATGATGCCTTTTTTTTCCCTTCTTCCTTTCTTTTTTTCCTGTGCTTTGGATTTCATTCATTCCAGCTTAGATAGCTGTTGTCTCTGGAAGCTTCTCTTTATTGTCAGACATGGTTGTTTATGGCTGTTTAGGTTGAGAGAGGAATGTGGTGAATCCAGAGGTTGTACTTATTTCTCTGTGCTTGGTTGCTAAACCTTCCAAGACACAGGCAGCAGAGTGGCAGGTAGAAAAGTTGGGGCTTTCATTTTCCTGGGCATGTGACAATATTCTGTGTGTCTTTGTGCCCTAGTTCAGGGTTCAGTGTTCATAGTTTCAGAGAACAAGATTGCAACATGTTCTGCATTGCACAACTGGGTTTGATTGTTTTTCTGGTCAACATTAATTATCTAGTTGAGTTCATTGCTGAAAGGAAGAGTCCTGGTTTTGACGATTTTCATTTTTGTTACAATCTGCTTTTGCAATCAGTACATAAATGTTTTACAAGGGTGGAGTGCTATTTTGATCATGATAAAGACTGAACTGTTTCCATTTGGGGATATTTCTGGTTATTAAATAGAGGCAAGAAAACAGAATTTCAGTGAATTTCATGAAACAAGTTAATATCCATTATAACAGTTAATAGCCTGTGCCTTTTCTTTAGTGAGTACTAATATTCTGTATTACCTGTTCCTTTCAACTGGACTTTTCCAACCCATGCTCAATACTTCAAAGATAAGGGTACTTAACTGAAAATTAGCTAAAATTGGTAGTCAACAGAAGAACTTGTACTTACAGAACAGTTCATGTGAGTAAAGATTTACAGGATTGACACGTATGGTTTGTAGTGACTCCTCAAAAGACATTTTCTGTTACCTTCAGATTTAGGAGAGATGTTTGAGGCAGCTAAAGAATGTAAAGATGCCAAATGGGACTTGCATAGGCGTCAGTTTCCATCTAATTTATTAGGAAACTTCAATCATTTAATTAAATATTCAAAGGAAAAACATATCCAGTGACTGCACCAAATATTTTACATTAAAGTATGTGAAAAAGCAAACTTTTCAACCGTTGTGTTCTAGTTATCTTAATGAAGTGTTTGCTTTTGTTTGTTTTTCAGAAATCCGGTGTATTACATGACTTAGACGTTGTGTCTCTAAGTGAAACTAAGAAGAGAACCTGCTGTGCATTCTAAAATACTGGTTCTTATTCCGTTTTCTCTTCAGGAAATATCAAGTATTACAAAGGAACATATAAGATTTTAAAAGTCAGCCTGTAATCCAAAATACCGTGTTTAAGCATTACACATACATTGTTGCCAAATTTTTTATATGTTTATATTATATTTTCATATTTTTAATGTGAAGATAAAACAGTTATCTGATTTAGGAATTATTAGGTATTTCACAGGGTGACAGTGCTTGAATGTAAATGTTTGCAGAAATGAAGTCTAAGTGTACTAATTTTCTGTTATTAAAAAAACACCCTTCACTTTTTTTGTGTGTTATTTACACCAGATTTGTAATATAATGAACATTGACATCATCAAACAAGTAACCTTCTGATATATGAAATCATATAACATCTCTTTAAGTACCTGATATTTACTGCAATCCCTTAAGACAAGTCTCAGAGAATTTTTGGCTTGGTTTCTTTTATACTAATTTCAGACACATATATGCTACTTTAATACCCTTGTATGGGGACTCTGCAAACTTGATGTCTGAAAGAAAGGGATAAACCATATAAAGATTGGTGTCATAGAATGGTTCGGGTTGGAAGAGAGCTTGAAGTTCATCTATTTCCAGCCTCCCTGATATGGACAGGGACACCTTCCACTAGAGTATGTTGCTGGACCTTCCTAAGAATTTTGAAAGCATGGAACAACAGAATACATCTAGCATCCAGTAATAATACTAATGTTTCTGTTATTTAAATTTCATAATTCCTTAAAATAATTTACGCAGGTGTTAGCAGCATACCTGCATTTTCAAATGTTCTTTTTGTCACAAATGATCACAATGAAAGGCTTTCTTTGATATTGTGTTTATTGTATTTATGTTGTTTGCTCAAAGTGTAAATAGAGGAGGGATCTGATTCTGCTCATGTAGATTTGTTTTATACAGATTTGTAATATCTTTAAAATCTGTGGAGAATATCTTATTTAATTTTAAACAAGGGCAGAGTCAGGATGCTGGTTGCTTTTTCTTTAATCAAAAGCAAAGCAAGCACAACTCAAACCTGCAAGATAAGCAAAAAGCAGACACAGGTTGAGAAATCTGAAGAATTGTGGCAACTATACTGTCTTCTTTTTTTATCCTTGCATAGGAGATGTGGTTGTTTTATCACCATTTTTTATTTACTAATGCTGTCGTGCAGAATTGTGTTTTGATCCATCCCAGCACATCCAAAATAACTAACTCCACTGGCTTACTGTTCTGAAATGCCACTAACCTTCTGAAATATGCTTGCTTCTTTTTGAGGGCTGTTTGCAGATTGTCATAATATCAAAATATTACTAAATTTGGTATTGAGAAAGGGAGCTCAAATGGAGCACATGGGACCAAGTGTGCCTGAGCATAGTGCCAGGTTTATACGCCCCTAGCCCAGTTAGCGTGCCTGCAGAAATGTTACAAAAGGATGGGCTGGGCTCTGTATTTACAGCTGCTCCTGACTACTCATCATGGCCAGTCGCTGAAGCTAGTGCTTTTCACAAAATATGAAAACAAGGAACAAAGGATAATCCCTGCCTTCATTAAAACCATAGCAGAGGAAGGAAATAGTGCTGGAAGGGATTTTGAGAGTCTGTCTGGGTTCTTATCATATCTCAACCTCTGATCAGCTGCCCCTGATGAAATGCAAGAAGCTGGTCAGAGACCTGCAGTGGTAGAGATTTCAGAGTGTCTCTGAGTGGCAACAGTCCTTACTTAACTGGTCTGGTAAGCAGGAAATTTCCTAATACCTAATGTAACTGGTACACATGGAAAGTAGGTTCTCCCTTTCCTCTTGATGCAGGCGAACACCTCTACCTGCTCTCTTCTCTTCTGTTCTCTTCTGTTCTCTTCTGTTCTCTTCTGTTCTCTTCTGTTCTCTTCTGTTCTCTTCTGTTCTCTTCTGTTCTCTTCTGTTCTCTTCTGTTCTCTTCTGTTCTCTTCTGTTCTCTTCTGTTCTCTTCTGTTCTCTTCTGTTCTGTTCTGTTCTGTTCTGTTCTGTTCTCTTCTCTTCTCTTCTCTTCTCTTCTCTTCTCTTCTCTTCTTCTTCTCTCTTCTCTCTTCTCTCTTCTCTCTTCTCTCTTCTCTTTTCTCTTTTCTCTTTTCTCTTTTCTCTTTTCTCTTCTCTTCTCTCTCAACAACTCCTGACCTTCCTACCTTCCCTTGTAGTTTGGATTTTCAGAATCTTTTGCCCTTTTTGTCTCCCTCCTCTTAAAGTTCTTGAGTTGGTTCTCAACTATCCTGGATTGTAGATCTCAACTATCCTGGATTGTAGACTGAGCAGATTGGTTCTCAACTATCCTGGATTGTAGACCTCAAGACTGAGCAGGCTATTCCAGTTTAAATAAAAACAGCTGGATAGGTTTAAATTATGTTTTCATTATCTTGCTTGTGATACTCCCATTTATGCATTCCATCATCAGCATAACGCAAGGTAGCCTAGCACCACTTGTGATCCATAGAACTGCTTTTTTTATCCTGCTACATACTTGTGCAGTTGATTATTCCTTTGGATGTGTAAAACCTTCTGTTTCTCCTTGTTCAGTGGCATTTCAGTTGCTCCAGTCTGCCAAGATCCCTCTGAATTGTAATGTTGTGCTCCAAGATAGTTGGAGCCTCTTCCTATAAATACTGTCTCCAAATATAAGTGCACTCTGTTCAGTCATCAGTGATGTTGATGAAGGTCCTGGATAGGTATGGATCCAAGATGGATATAAGTGAAATTCTGTTCAATGTATCCTTTCAGCTTTGGAGTACTAATTATTTCCAAATAATTTCGTATTTATATTGCCTAGACTGTTCATCTGGGGTTTTTTGTAATAGGAGCACATTATAAGAAACTCTTATGATCCTCAGTCTTTCTCCCTATCCACAAAGCCTGTTAAAACACCTTTATTTAGTAGAAATTCACTTGATCAGTTTGTATATTATATCAGTTTGGTATTTCTTTCCCTCCTTTGAAAGAGATGCAATTCCTTTTGTGTTTTCTGGAACCTCATTCTACTAATTCATGGAAATAATCAGTAGCAATTTTAACATAGTTTGAACCATAAGGGAGTTTCACCAGATTCAGTCTGTCCAAAAATCTTTAACTTGTCTATGTATATTCCAGTTTATTTGTTCCTTTTTCTAGCCTTAGACTTTTGTTGGTGGTGGTAGAGTGAAATCACATTTGCCTTCTAAAATTCAAGGCTGAAGTTGAAAGTATCAGCATCACCAGTGATGATTAAATAGTTTCCCCTCTGTGGAATAAGAGACCATTTTTTCCTTAGTATTCTTACTATGCATCTTATCAACAGGCTTGCTATCTTTAAAACCCAATTTCCCAACTTTCTGGGAGCTTATCTTTCAGGTTTTGTCCATACATAGTCTATATATTTATTAATAATTTAGTAATTTGACCTACTTTCTATTTTATTTCAATTCAGGTCATTGAAGATCTCATGATTCATCCAAATTAATCCTTATCTCACTTCCCTTCCCTCCTCTGTATAGATCAAATTCTGCAGTTTTGCCTTTCAACAGTAGTTCCATGATGAACTTTAAGCTGTCCTGAACTCACAGCTCACCTACTGGTTTTCTAGGTTTAAGCATCCATGTAATTCCTCCTTCTTTTTCTAACAGTGAAAATAGATTTAAAAGGGTCAGATTAATTTGTAATTCTGATTTCTTCTCTTTATAGCTAATGAGAAATTCAAGTAAGGAATTTCTTCAATGCATTTTTCCTTTGTGCAGAGTTTCCTACTGCTTGTGCTTAGGTATGATCCAGTCCCACCTGAGGGAGATGCAGATACTCAGGTTCCCATGGCAGTTTTTGTAGAACGCTAACTCCTGCTAGCTGATGCTTCACCTAACACTCCATGAGCACCATGAGTGCTCTCCTTCCACATCTCCTGGAACAAAACAACTGCCTTTTTCCAAAGATACTCATTGTAGAATACAGGAGTGTGCCAGTGGGGAATAAACACCACTCTCACTAGAAAGGGCCAACAAAGGTTCAAGTTGGACATCAGGAAAAATTTCTTCATGGAAAGGGTTGTTAAGCATTGGAACAGGCTGCCCAGGGAGGGGGTAGAGACACCATCCCTGGAAGTGTTCCAAGAAATAACTTGAGGTACTTAGTGCTGTGGTTTAGTTGGCAAGGTGGTGCTTGGTCAAAGGTTGTGCTCAGTGGTCTTGCTGTTCTGTTTCAACTGAAATAATTTTGTAATTCTGAGATTCAGAGAAAGAAATTTAGGATCTCAAGCTGAAATCATCACTGCATCTTCTGTTATATCCCACTAGATTTGTAAATATTAGGAAAATTGGGCCTTTGGTTTAAAAAAATCATATAGGAACAAGGAATGCAAATTATTGGGACTTTTTTTTAAAGAAATACCAAATATTATGGTTTCCCATGAAACTTACTGTATATAGCTCAGTTTTATTTGATGTATGCACACAACACTGTAAAGCATGTTACCAGACTCATACTAAAATGAATTTGTTGTGAACGGTTCCTTTTCAGATGTTAACACATATATGAACTGAGGATGATCTGAAATGCTTTAAAAACAATGTTATTGGCAATGGAATACATACATACTACAGATTTTACAGACTATTGCATAAATATGTTGTGAAATTAATGTGCAAGTCAATTCAAAATGCATTTAAGAATAATTTCAGGAATTACTCTGGGTCCTTTTGCCACTGCTTATGGTTTTATGGCAAGAATTTTCTGTTGATTCATAAAGACTGTCCCTGAACACCACCTGAAAGGCACATAGACAAAAACTAAGACATTGTGAAACTGAGGCCCTGGCCCTAGGGTAGATTTGTTCTTCAGGTCTGGTGGCGTCATTAGCATTTTACACCAGTAGGAGACTGCTAAGAGATCACACTAAGGCATTGCTAGACATCAGGAAAATTATCTCTAAAGTGTTAATTATACATAAGGCGCAGTTAGAACAAGAAATTTCTGTTATGTGCTGGTGATTTGAATGCCATTTATGTACTATTAGAATATATTCCAAGGAGGTGGAGCTGGAGTACGGTTAGGACACATAACAAAGTGACTCCAAGAGCAAGAGCAAGACATTTAAATACTAGTGAGCATTATGAACTCTCTGCCTGGAGACAACTGAATGAAATTTAGATAGTATCTAGAAGTTACATTTTTTTAAAATGCACGTTGTTCCAGTTAAATGGTTAAGAGTGGGCTAGTTTTTCACTGGTTGGAGAGAACACAAACACTGTTATAGGAGGCAGATTTAAAAGCCATAGGACATCTAGTACAGAAGAATGAAAAAATGTTTCAAGAAAAATCAACAGTAACTATTTCTATGTGAAAGATGCTTTTCTTCCCAGACAGCAGAAGTGCATGATGTCTGAGAGAGACACATGCTGTGAGATGGTATCTCTCCTGGAATTAATGGTACTCAAGATAGTGTTTAAGAACAATTCCTGACAGACTAGTGCTTCAAGTCCTGGTGAATCTCAGTCTGATCTGATCTGCTTCATTTTACATACTGCACCTGGAAACCTCATCAAGCCTGAATGAGCTAAACCCATGCGTTCCATATTTCAGCAATAATGCTCTTAGCCACAGTGCTCAAGTTCACTGATGACACAGAGCTGTGAGGAATGGCTGATACCTGCTGACCTGCTGGGAAACAGCTCTGAGGAGAAGGACCTGAGGATCCTGGTGGACAACAAGCTGTCCATGAGCCAGCAGGGTGCCCTGATGGCCAGGAAGGCCAATGGTATCCCTGGGTTGCATTAGGAACAGCATTTACAGCTGATCCAGGGGTGATCTTGCTCATCTACTCAGCCCTGCTGAGGCCACATCTGGAGTGCTGTGTCCAGTTCTCAATACAAGAGAAATATGGAGCTTCTAGAGATGGTCCAGTGGAGAGCAACAAAGATGATTGAGGGGCTGGAGCATCTCTCTTATGAGGACAGGCTGAGGGAGCCAGGCCTGTTAGCCTTGAGAAGAGAGAAGAGACGACTGAGGGATCTTGAAAATGTTTATAAGTACCTGAAGGGAGGCTGTCAAGAGCATGGAGCCAGGCTTTTCTCAATGATGCCAAGCAAATAGGACAAGATGCAACAGGCAGAAACTGAGGCACAGGAAGTTCCCCCTGAATGTCAGGAAGACCTTCTTTACTGTGCAAGTGACCATGGACTGGAACAGATTTCCCAGAGAAGTTGTAGAACCTCCCTCAATGGAGATATTCTAGAACTGTCTGGATGCAATCCCGTGCCATGTCCTCTGGGATGACCCTGTTTGAGCATGGAGGTTGGACCAGATGACCCAATGTGGTCCCTCCCAATCTGAGCCAGTCTGTGATATTGCTTTGCACTTCAGTAGCTTGATTCACTGATGATGTTGTTGAAAACAACATCAGTGAATTAAACTCCTCTCTGGCTGTTGAAAAGCATTTGGTGAACTTGGTAAAAGGAAAACTACTTTGAAAAGAAGTATCTTTTCAAGGTAAATTTAAAAAAAAATAAAGCTACCTATTCTAGTAGGTACAATCCAACAGCAGAAAAACCTTCTTTGTAAAGAACAAAGGTTTTTCGGTGTTGTGAAAATCCAGTGCTACACTGTATAGCTAAACCATGGACCCACAGTAGGATGAGCTTCAAGCCAACCTTGATCCACATAAAGCAAGATAACTTGGGTTTTCTGTAATCTTCTATGTCGACTAGTTTCCACGGGCTTTGTTTCATCTTGGAGACCATGGATAAAGTCCCAGTCTCTGCAGCAGAGCAGAACAAGAGTGTGTCTGTCTCAGCCCTCCTCGTGCTGGCAGTGCTGTGCCACCAGCAGTGACAAAGGCACGCAGCAGTGTCTGGCCCTTTACCCAGGAAGGGTGAGCTGCAGGAGGGCTCTGGAACCACAGCTCTTCCCGGAGCTCTGCCATCCCCAGTAGTCTCAAGGATAGACAGAGAAGCTGGAGCCTGGAAAGAGATGTTGGCTGTGGATGTTGTCAGTCGTTTTGCTAATCACTGCAAGGCACTTTTATGTCTCTAGTCAACAGTAAAGGCTTAAATGTAGCCAAGTTTGCTGCAATAAAATAAACAGTTTTGACACAGAAGGGAACAAAGTAAACTTGAGCACAGTACAGTGCAACCACCCAGGAGTTTTGCTGGTTTAATTTCCCAGAGTTTCTGCAGTCTGGCAGCCTGGAGATCAAAATGCATAAAATAAAGGATAACATTAAATAAAATATCTTACGAAGATCACATAAGATTTCATCACAGAATCCACTTTGAAGAACGACTATCTACAAACGTTCCCATGGTGTGAAGACCTTTGAATACGCAATATGTGTAATATCTGCGTGTGCAGTAACAGTGCACAGCCTGTATACATGAACTCGCGCGTATATACATGACTCACAGGTGAAAACTAAAGTGAGATACATAGCCCAAGTGCGGGCTGCACGTCGGGCGAGCGGTCGGAGGGTGGAGTGAGAGGGACGGGCTGGGAGGCTCTGGCAGGCTCTGGCTCTGGCTCTCCGCGCCGGGCGGGCGGGCAGCCCGGCACTTTCCTTTTCGGCGCGGGGAGGAGCGGCAGCTGCGCAGGCGTTGCTCGCACCCTGTTGATTAGTCAGTGCTGGGATGGCGCTTCCTGGGCCAGGCGCGGCGGCG
>NW_005054305.1:5998876-6000373 GCF_000277835.1 Geospiza fortis | reverse complement strand
GGCAGCTCGGTGCAGCCGGTTTGCTGTCCCCAGCCTGCCCCGCTGAGAGAGGTCCTCGCCCTCCCAAATTAAGCGTAGAAGGGCACTTTCAGCACTGGAGACCCGGTGTTTTGATAAAGTGATGCTACAACAAGGCCAAATAAGAAGGGATAGAAAACAGCCAAGTGGGCTAAATCCCTTGTGTTACAATTCCTTAAGAAGGCCACGGACTTGTGAAAAAAAAAAAAAAAGGAGTAACATAAGAAGCCTTTGCAGTCTCCAGATAACTTTTTATTACAGTTCACTTGGGTGCTCACCTGCCGTTTCCAAGTGTGCAGCTTTTTGTTTACTCCAGGAAATATGAATCAGGTCTGACGGAACAGCTATGACAGCACCGTTTTACCGTTCCTAGATCCATGCCTTGAAAAGTAATGTGTCGGCACAGAGAAACAGGGAAATATGGGAATTTTTTGATAAAGGCTCAGACAGCTGCTTTGTAATAATGTGTATGTGCATTGCATGGTAGCTCCATGAAAACTGTCCAACTCTCTAAAGGAATGCAGAAGATAACTCACAAACTGGAAAAAAAAATCTAGGCTTTTTAATTTGTTAGCTTATGAAGTCACCATACACTTTTATGATATAATAGAACAGTTATTGATTTATCAAGTTTTGTATTGATTTGAAAAGTTAAAAATGAACACAGGCATTATCCTCTGTTACTTCCCAGTGTACAGGTCAAGACCAAGACTGTTTTATTACTTAACTGCAATTTCCATACTGCAGTGATGATTTTTGACTTTGACCCTGGATTATGCAGTATTTTTCCTTTCACTCGTAGTACTTCCTCAGAACTGGCACTCAGGAGCAGGTTAAAGAAAAGGGGTTTTTTTTGCCTTTTTAACTGCATCTGCCTGTTTATCATACTGTCAAATGTATGTTGTCCTGTGAGAATAGCAAAGCTGCTATGTTAAGGAGTTCCTCGTGGTAATACCTCCTGTCGCTAGGAACAGCTAAGATGGCCTCCAGTCACTGCACTTAAGGCTGTTAATTTACTTGAGGCTCCTGGCACTGATTCAGGCTGTAACAGGATGTATATATATTGATGACTTATTAATTTCTCTCTCTGTGTGTTGCACCTCCAAATCTCCCCGCTCCTCTTGACCTTCTTCATTGGAAGGTACCTGAAAAAGCTTTGTGGGTAGAGAAAGTTTATGGGTTTTGAGGCAGGTGGCTGTTGGGGTTTTTCTAGGGGGGAGTCCTTGTGTTGGAGCTGTTGATGGGAATATCCCATAATTGTTGGGGAGACAAAGATGTTGTGGCATTTGTGTGAAGGCTTCTTTGTCGTATGTGCCACATTTAAGAGCATATGCACAGCAAGTGGATGTAAACAGACGTGAGCTCTTCTGCCCATGCCCTGAGATGGCCAGACAGGAGGCAGCTGTTGGTGTGGGTGTCCTGCTGTAGTGGTTCAGCCCTGCACTAAGCCCTGCCAGGAGGCAGGCTCAGGTGGGGCTC
>NW_005054305.1:5994817-5998826 GCF_000277835.1 Geospiza fortis | reverse complement strand
CTGGTTTTACCTACTCAAATGCATGTACTTTTAACTTGGGGCACTACAGACAGCAGACAAATCAATATTTTATAAAGAACGCAGACGCCATGGTCTTGGGGATAGGAAGAGAATGCTTTTCCCTTTTCCAGAGAAGCTTGTCTTGCATTAAGAGAAAGCAGCCATGAATCAGTGCATAGCCTTCTAAAGGAGGAAAGTTGGGAATGTGCAATGCTTGTGGAATTGACTGGAGCACGGGCTGTTGCGTGATGGTTGCTCTGCATCCCAGTTCTTGTCTTGCAAGGTTAACAAGTGGAGCTCTGTTGGAAAATTCTTGATGCAGCGCTGAAGAAAATAAATGCAGAGGCCAATCTAAATGTGTGTCATCCAGTGCTTCGGAAGTTTAAGGCTACCTCTGTTAGCAAGGCAGTGTTGTGTGCCACTTTTATCAGGCGTGGCTCTTATCTTTGGGTCAGGGTTTGTTTGTGCAGAAATGCTCTCATGTCTTCTTCAGGTGCTGAATTCCTCTCCAGGTCAGTGGAAGCTGCGTGTGTTTCCTGCTGTTGGAAATCAAACCACCTGTAGATGTCTGTCTTCAGTCACCTTTTGATTCTGTGGTTGGCCTCTGTCTGTAGCAGCAAGTTGTTTCTTGGCTGTTGTTTCATTTTTCATGAGGTGTTGTGAAAGCCAGATTTTTTTTTTCTTCTGGCAAACCAGGATGTAGGAGAGGATTGTGGAGCTGGAGCTGTATTCTCTTCAGAAGATGTCAGTCTTGCTGTGTTGTTTCTACATTTCTTCATGGAGTTTAGCACTTGGTGGATAATGTTCTTAGATGACACCACACAAGATGTCCGGTTTTGCACTGTCGCTTCACCTTCTGGCCTTTCAGTATGAAGCGGAAGAATGGGTATGATCAGTTCAGTTTTATTCTTTGAGCTTGGATGTGCAGCTCCTGGAAAATTGCCCTAAGTAATTCAGTTTGATTTCTTGACAGGTTGAAGTTATGAAATATTTATGTGCACTAAATTTGGTCCTCTGCTGAGAAGGGAGGGTTTTTCTTGATGGTATGGGAGGAAGTAGTCTTTTGTTACATCAAGATATAGTTGGAAGTAGTTAGGCATTCATGCCTACCTTATCCATCTAGAAATGATAAATATGTCAACTTCTGGGTTTTTTTTTCTTCAGAGTTTGAAAACCTGAAAAGCTTTTCAGGTTTTTTTATTTTTAATTTTAAGACTGGTTGTGTTTTAGGTTATCTTTTGGATGCTGTTAAGTCATAAATCAAATTTTTTTTGTTTCAATGTGTTCATGTGCTTTATTGTTTCCTGGTGAATATTGTTAAATTAATTGAACAAATAGACTAAAAGAAACCCAAACCTGTCACTCTTGAAGGGAGCAAATATGTTTTGTATGGGTTTTTTCCCCAACTTCCTTGACAACTTAAATATTTCTAGATGATAACTCAAATACAAAACTGCTAAAAAGTGCTGAACACCCTACCAGAGAAAATGCATGGACTTGATCTCACGCTGTGGAATTCACTGAGTGGGCTCTTTCAGATGAAAAGAAGCAAGACTTGAAGAGCAAGAGAGGAACGAGCTTTGTGCTGTGTTTTTCCTGTCCTCCCCCCTTTGTGCCCCCTAGTCCCGATTTGCATTGTCACAGCTGAATACCACCCCAGTGAGAGACCTGTGGGTGGGTGCAGTGGGGGAAAGATTTTGCTCTGGGAACCTGCAGCAGAAAGAGATCTTATCACAGTGTGGTTTTTGCAACGGGGCAAAAGGTGAGCGTGGCTGGCCTGTGAGAACCAGGGCTGCACGTGGGCCTGGGCTTGGCTGTCCTCAGACCATCAGGAGAAAAAGCTGATGGAGAAGCTGGAACTTTGTCTTGTTGCTAGTGCATAAATGATGTTGTGCCTGGTGATCTCAGGGCTTTAGATTTCTGGTAATTGTTTTTCTAAGGATAATTTTAGAGGGTAAAAGAGAAATGCTATCAAGGTTAAGATTGAGAAAATATTGCTTTGCATAGAGCTGAGCTTTAGGCCAAGATTTTTTTTGTAAGCTTACTGCTCCCTTCAGACTCATAAGAGCCTGTCATTCGTTTTCTTAGTGGATCTCCCTTTTTCCCAGACAGTCTTGATATGTTTTCACAAGTAAATATCAGCCTTTGCTTGTAGGTATTTTTTACCCTTATATTGGATGTGAACTGGAAGAGTTCACAGAAATTCTCAGTTTGTGTACAAAGATTAAGGTTTATGGGATTAAAAGGCCATGTGGTCCTGTGATTATTTTTTTTTCCTAAGTGATATCTTGG
This sequence comes from Geospiza fortis, assembly GCF_000277835.1. NCBI lineage: Eukaryota > Metazoa > Chordata > Aves > Passeriformes > Thraupidae > Geospiza > Geospiza fortis. The sequence continues at coordinate 5,996,534 of NW_005054305.1, read as the reverse complement.
AAAAAAAAATGTGGTGGTGCAGTTGGGATCAAATACAGTGGCACTTGACCTCACCTGACAGAGAAGTGATTCCCTGCTGTGCATGGCAGGGAAAACATGCTGAACTTTCCTGTGGAGGACATGATGGGTCTCAATGAGCCACCAAGGCAGTGAAGGAAGTTCTTCCTTATGCATTGTAAATGTGCTGTAAGATGAAATGGCAGAATTGGTGGCTATAAAGAAAGGAAAAATCTGTAAAATGGGTAACAGATTTAAAAGGTGATTTTCTTCTTTCTTAGCCTTAGGTGAACTCCTGCACATATCAGTAGTGGGTGAAGAGTGAGTTTGTACTGCTGTTGCTCCTGGGGACAAAGGGATTTTATTTGGTTGTATTTCAGGTTCTCTTTTTCTCTTCCATTTCAAAACTTTCTGATGGTGACAACTGTCTGCCCCAGTCGTGTTCAGGGGACTATTGTTCTGTTCAGCACATTAGTGCAGAGCTGATTCTAGTTCTGGAAACTAAGCACCCTCGCATCTTATCAAAGAAGATCATACTCAATAGAACAGCGTGGCCATGTACATAATGAAAATTTTGCATTGCGTCACTCCACAAATGTGGGTTATCTGTGCAGCTGAACAATACTTTGAAACTACAAAGAGACTTATTCTTTAAAGGTCTGAATGCTGCTATCCATGCTTTAATTGTCTTGAATGACCTCCTTCTTTTGAGAAGCTAGTGCAGCATGTCTCAGTAGTCTGCTATTGAAGAAATCTTTAAAAGGCATCATGTGGGAGTAGGGCAAAGTTTTTGAATGGACCAGAAAGAGGTTTCAGATATGTTCAGACCCTGGGTAATGGCCATGATCAGATTGCCAACTGTAGGTGTGGCTGCCTTGTCCACTGAGGTGTGGCAGGTGATAGTTCTTACGTGTGGGGCAGACAAGACAAGTGTTTGATTTGGCAGCAAATATCCTCAAGATCCATTATGTCCACATGGCTTGATTTCTTCCTGAGGTGCTGAACAGCTTTGAAATTCTGACTGTTTATACTGTGTGTTCTGCCATTAAAGAATAATTCCAGTAGCATCTCCTGCTTGCTTCCTCTTCTTTCTACCTTCACAGTGTGGTCTGCTGTTTCCATCAAGACAATTGAATGAAAAAACCAATTGACAGGTTGCCACTAACCACTGCTCCTGGGTTTTTGTTTTGGTTGGATTGGTTTTTTCCTTTTCCCCTGCTGGCAGAGATGTGTTCCAGAAACATTTTAGTGAAAAAGCTTTTAATTCATTTAAAACCTGCAGCTACTGAATGGTGTCTGTGAAGATTATCGTGCCTTTCTGGAGATGGAAGCCAGTATCTTGGCAAAACCTGCTCCCAGGAGTACCCTGGGAGAGGGTGAGATGGATAAAGAGTTCAGCATCATACCCGTTTTAGTAGTGTGTATTGTGTGTTCTTAACCAGACATTTGAACTCTGGTAGTGTGTTAGGGCTGCTAGGATGGACAATAGTTACATTGCTCTTCTTGTGTGCTTAATAAATGTTCATATTCTTCTCTGTTATTCAGGGCGTGAAACTGCTAGCTCCTTTTTTCAGATTCTAAAGTTTTGACTTTGTGAGGTGAACCCTTCGTGTACATAACTGGATAAACACTTCCTGGATAATTATGTAGTTCAGGTATTGGAAGAAATACCATTAGTCTTTTCTTAACTGGAATTCAAGTGCTAAAACTTTAAGTTTTC
>NW_005054305.1:5986230-5994807 GCF_000277835.1 Geospiza fortis | reverse complement strand
TTTAAATAAAGCACAAGGTACACATAAAATCTAAGGTATTAAGGTGTCTCAAACAGTTAGTCAAACCCCTAAGCTTAAAACAAATGTGGTGTGATGAATCATGTGCTGCTGTTGCAAGGAATGGTGTAAGTCTAGCGTAGGAAAGAAGGGCTTCGTTGTTTTCTGCTTTGTCTGTAAGTGCTGTTCTGGAACTAGGTGTTCCTGGCTTCGGTGATTACGTGAACTGGCACTCCCTGTAATGCCCCAGCAAAGGCAGCTATGCCAAGATGAAATGCTGGAGGATATTGGACAGCATGGTCTGGTGCAACAGGATTTGATGGAAGTTGTGGGAAGAGTTGCAGTGTGTTCCAGTCATTCCAGTGGTGGTTTGTCAGAAGCAAAGGGCATGGGTGTTGCTGTATTTCCTTTTGGCATTAGGAGTAACAAGTTGGTTGGATTAGGGCAGCTTAAGTCTCTCCCCTATAGGAAAATATTCATCATCTTAATGTGGATTGCATATGACTCAAAACCAACCTTCATAAAACTCAGTGAGCCAATATTTCAAGTCTGAAATTTTTTGCTTTTAATGGTGCTTCTCTTTGGAAAGAGTTTTACGTAGCATTTGTGGTCTGCAATTTTCATACTGTTTGCAGTATGAAAAACTTGTGGAGCGAACTTCGCTGTGCCTCCACCTGTAAGCCATGTCTGCTCATCTCAAGGGCTTAGCACAGAAATGTAAAATTGAGGTGTATAAGCAGATTGAAGAGTGTCTTTGCTGAGGATTAGAGCCACATCTGCACTGCAGTCTCTGAGGCGGTGTGCAAGTCGGCATAAAACTAGTAAATCACAGCTTTTTCAGGGCACCTGCGTGCTTGGCTGAGGCTTTGCACCAGCAAGAATAGCTGCTGTGTCTCAATATCTCCTGTGCTGCTGCTGTGTGATGTATTGCCCTGCCAGGCTTGGTGCTGCATGCTGGTGGGGGGAGAAGGGTCTTCCTGGGGCTGGGGAGGCTGTGGAGTCCAGCCTCCTCATCCTTCAGGCTGCCTGTTATGTGGAGGGAGATGCTCCTGAGACTGCAAGGTGCACACTGAGTGGATCAAGTCACGATGATGATGTGAAATGCTGAGAAATATCTGCAAGAGCTGTGTGTTTGGGGGTGTGGGAGCCCTGTGCCAGGGATTGCAGCATCTGCATCCTCAGCAGAGGAGTGGATGGTGGTTTTCCCAGGAAAAGCAGCAAATCTTGTTGCTGTGGGGAAGGTCACTTGGAGCTTCCTGGAAGTGCAAGCGTTCAAGAAATACAAAATTACTTGAAAAGTGTCTTTTTTGGTTTTGAGGTTTTTCTTTCAGGATGTTATAATCTTGTAATCACAGAGAACTTGGATGTGTGTGGATTTCCTTGGTCTGTGAGAATGTCACTGGGCTTCTAAGAGAACCAAGAATAAGGATTTAAACATGGTCTCAGAGGCTGGAAGATGCCCAAGAGCTCAACCTGATGAAGTTGATACTGGAGTTGCTTCATAGCAGGGCTGAACCCTAGTGACTCAAATGTTATATAAAACACAACATGCTGCAATTCTGTTTGTGAAATGAGCAGGGAAAACATTGTGGTGACAGCAAGGAAGCTGGGGCATTTCTCCTTACAGTCAGAGCTGGGGGAGTGGGAAGAAAAGCTGAGTAAAGAAGCAGAAGCCCCTTTCAGTTGGCCATTTTGTGCCATGTGCTGCTTTGCTTTCTGTCTTGGTGCCCTCATGGCAAAACATCTACCTGGCATGGGTAAGGACGTGGCTCCATGGGTGACAGGTTTCCAGGAACAGGCTGGGGGACTGCAGCCACTGTTTAGGGGAGCAGCAGCTGCTGGCTGGGATACAGTGTGGGGGTGTGCATCCTCCAAAGGTAATGTGCTGGACAAGAGGCTGTGTGGGGACACTTCTGCTCTGCAAGGAGGATGTGGGCTAGGTGCACCGAGTACAGAGATTAACCACCCTGAATAGAGTGCATAAGCCTTCGCTCTGTCCTGAAGGGACAGGCTGAGCCAAGGGCACAAGTGGAGGAAGGTCCCTGCATGCAACATAAGCCGTCATTTCAGAACTGCCCCTGAGTTGGTATTTCAGTGCCAGGGCTGCTGCTCAGCACTGCCTGAGCTGGGCAGCCAGACTGAAACAGAGCAAATTTGCCTTGCGGCTGGGTTTGTAAAAGCTATGCAGTCTAAATACTCAAGTTACTAACTTCCAGGAGCTATTTCCAAGTAGTCCACAAATGCTTGGATACCCCCTCTGCTGTGTTTGTTTTTCAGTTTGCAGCTTTTCTGTTGTTGTGGTTCCAACTGGCAGTTTTGCTTATTTGCCCCACTGAAAGCTATTCTTGTTGCTTCTTGGCACCTCACCATTTTGGAGATGAAGGAGGGAAGATTGTGGTGGGAAAATGAAGGAAACTTTTTCTTTAAGGAGGGGGAGGAAAACAGCGTTTGAGCAGATCTCTTCTTGTTCACCTTTCCTGTTGCATCTTTCAGCGTGTCCCTTTAGAGCATGGTGGGTTCAAGGAACCCTTGGCTCCAATCTGTGTCATTTGTTCCATGCCCTGTCCTGCACTTGTGGGCTTCCAGGAGGTGTTGCAAGGTTATCTGCAAGGTCTGTCAGGTAGAACTCCCAGCAGCAGCAGAATGAAGCAGCAAAAGGAGCTGCTTTTCTTATCCTTTATTTTCTTCACACAGGATAGTCCTTCCTTTCACCCCTTTCATCTGTCTGTTGTGCTGTCTTCTTCCAGCACCTGTGCAAACTCTGCTTCTCCATCCCTCCATGTCCTCATCTTTTTGCTCTGCCCTCTTCTTTTTCCCTCAGTGTGGAGGAAGTCAGGCTCTTTGTTGGCCCAGAGAGCAGTGTGGTGTTTTGCTGTGTGTGTTCCAGGAGGGATAGCTGCCTAGGTGCTACCTTGTGGGAAAGCAAGCAAGCAAAATAATTTTAGGCATTTCTAGAGACTTCAGTGTTTCTGGTCACTGGGGGCAGATGCTGGAATTGCAGCTCATGGCTGTTAAAAGGAACTGCAATTACTTCCCCTCTGCAGAGGGGTGGCTGCTATCAGTGCAGAAAACGTGGCATCTCCCCCTGTGGAGTCCTGCACTGTGCTGCTGACATGATGTTTTCTTTCACTTTGGTGAAGGGAGTTTTGCTGGCAGGACTCAAATGTGAATTGATAGGCTTTGCATGTAATGCTTCCTTTTCTTAGCCCACATTGATTGCTGGCTTGACCTAGAGAATGAGAGTGGGCATGCTGTGTATTTGTAAGAATAATAGTAATCCTTGTCAATTTGTGATATGATGTGATGAGCCAAAAGGAGAATCTTAGGTGTGTATCCTTGCTGAAAGACTGGCTTCCAAAGCACTTAGTTATATTCCTGCTTCTTTCTTAACAGTTTTTGTTTAGGTTTCTATGTATTTGAAGGACAAACTGCCCTGTTTCCTCTTTGAAGGGGCCACAGGCACACACAGAGAGTTAAATCTGAGGTGCACTCACATCATTTCATTATGGTCAGACTTTTTTTTTTCTTATCTTAATCTCTGAATGTAAAGCAGAAAACTCATAGCAGGAAAATATAAAAAGCATCTTCACATGTGTGACTCGGAGAGGTGAGAGGGCTCAAAATACAAAATGTAGTAACATGCATGTGTTGCTGCAGCCCCTGGACCCAGGATGTGGCTGCAGAGCAGCAGCAAAGCTGTGACAGCACTGCAGCCAAATGTAGGGCAGGCTGGAGGAGGAGAGTTTTCTGTTGCATGTCTTATGGGTTGCAATGTCAAATATCATTCGGATTCCTGTCAATATATAACAAAATATCTTAAGACCAAATTGCCTGTGGGCAAAGATAAATGTGCCCTCAAGGGGAGAGTGAGGCATGATGGGCTTTTTTTATTCACTCTGTGTTCTGCATGCTGCTTACCAAAAGCCAAAGCTTTCCTTTCCACAGGAGGGTGGGTTGGTTTTTGGAGCTTTTTTGTGTGTGTGCCTTCTTAAGATGATGGAAATATTATCAAAGGGCGGTTAAGAGCTGTTATTCACTTGTCCCTTATGTTTTATTAAAAGCAAAATCCATTCTTCTTATACTTTACAGCTGAAGTATAGATTTCTCTGAAACAATGGAAATAAACTGCATTCAGGATTAACACTGTTCTTGATCAGAAAAGGTTGCTGCTTTAAATGTGTTCCTCCTGTTAATATTCCTGTATTACCCAGATACTGTTCCAGGATGTAAGCAGACCAAAGAAGTGCCTAATTAGAATGAAACATTCATACTTCTGTCCCTGTGTGCAGTCAGCCCATGTTTGAAGAGGCCTTACCTGCCTGTTAGTGATACTTGAATTTTTGCAGGTTGAGCAGAAGGGGTGGGGTGGATGTAGCTAAAAAGCAAAGGCAATGGCAGCTCCAACAATCAGGTGCCATGCGTGCACAACCCATTAGTGCCTGCTCGGACTGGGAGGGCACAGGGAGGTGGGCCAGGCCACTGGGCAAGCAGCCAGGTGGCAGCCCCGCTTCAGAGCAGAGCTGAACTTTTGTTCACTTCCAGCTGTTTTTATTTCATCCTTAAACCCAGGCTGCAAGAAAGATGAGAGACAAATTAAATTGTAATGATGAGTTCTCTGAAAGCCAAAGAAAACTATGCTTGAGCAGCTCCTGCATTTGGGGTACTTATTTTTAATTGGGAACTTGTCCAAGATGCCCTAAGTTCAAGCAGGGATCACTGCTGTGCAACACAAAGTGCCATAGTGTCCCTTTAGGACTTGGGATAGATAATGAGAGGATAGAGCATGTTTACTTGGATGCTATTTTAAAATATCATCTAATTATAAATAACTGTCAATGAGAGCTCCCCAGCTCTCATGCTGTGCCCAGGAAAAGTCGGAATGAATAGACTGTTTCTCTCTCTGCCAGGACAATCTGGAATCAAATTCTAGCTCTTAAATCCATGAGGTTGGTAGGGTTAACATTTTCTTCATTGGCATCCCAGTTCTGGGGAGCTTTCCCCAGCCTTCCCTGACCTCACTGCCCAAGACCTGTGCAGCAGCCAAAGGTGTGCAGCTACCTCTGGCTTGGTCTGCTGAAGCAACCACTCTGTATCTGTGCTTGGACATAAATAGGAAGTCAGTGACAGTGTGTTAAGTGCAATGCTAAATGCTGACCTCCCACCCCTTAAGTATTAAGCTTCTCCAGCTGGGTACCTGATGCTAAACAGGCACTTGGAAGTGTGTCCTCCAGTGGACCTCACAGTATTTATAGACACATCTGAGCAGGAGCTCCCTAGAATGAGGAATGCCTGCCTCTAGTGAAAGAGAACCTCAGTTCTCTGAATGAAGTATTTAAAGGAGCTTATTTGTATGGCAGCAAACTGCTTGGAAGTCTTGTTACTGCTGTGTTTTTCCTTTGGTCAGGTAGTGCTGTTGTTCTCTTTACCTATCAGACTGCTTTTGAAAACTGCTCTTTGCATTCTTCATTTCCAGGCCTGGTGCCTTTCACTGCAAAGGGCAGATAAATATTTTAACTTTTTTGCCCCTTTGACTTTGGCCATGAGAATTCAAAATGGAGCATTAACAACATATGGGATCAACACAATTCCTTTCTCTCACTCCCTATGGTAACAATAAACTAGGCTGGAACCTCTCTTGCATGCAATGAAAAGTTACTTAGCTTTCTCCTCAATGTTTCTAACCTGTGACCATTTTAAATGCAGTTAAACTTGTCATTCCTTGCTGTTTTTCTTAGCACTTCAGATTTGTGGTCTTAGGTGACTTCAAAACCAGAGAGCTCTCTTCTGTAAGAATCTCATTTTTTAAAGGAATTGAGTGGTTGTATGATTTCTTTTTCCTTCCTTTTTTTACAATGACAAATAGCTGCCACTAATAGTTGGCAGACATTCAACGTGTTGCAGACTATCAGAATAGTTTAAAGGATTGCTGATATTTTCTAGGCTGTTGTAAGTAACCATGGCATTTGACTGTGTTGTTTGATCAATCATAGAATTAAATCTGTCATGAGGATACAGCAAATCTGCAGTTACATCTGATGATGCTCAATATTAATAAGAAGAGTAATTATGGTAGCAATAGCAAGTTACTCTGTTTTGGAATGTGAATGTTAAGATGTTGTTGTACTGAGTGGTTTTTTCCCCCTGTGTGGGAGTGAAGAGCAGCCTGTGTTGAAAGATGTGTTTTGGCTTGTTTGGCTTGAATTCATAAAAAGTAAGGTTTCTCATTCTGGGATGTTAGTTCTGAAGGCTTGAAATAAACACAAACAAAGCTCAATGAAATCTGTGTTGTTACTACTCTTTTTTTTCTCACTAGTTTTCTTATGAACACAAAGAAAGCCAGATGCCAAGGTTCAAACTGTGAGATTGCTGAAGTCAGCAGAGAGTTTACCATCAGTTGCAGTGGCACCAAGATTCCAGTTACTGCTTATTTAAAATATTTGTCCTTCTCTTCCCTGCAGTAGGTCAAAGAGGTTTTTTTGAAGACTCACTGAGATGCTGTCTCTGTATATTTGCAGCTAGGGAAAAGTTGCCTTGGAACAAACTGGATTTTTCAGTGGATTAATCTGTCCCATAGCTTTGTAATGAGATTATGGTTTATGCTGATTTGTTGCAACAGTACTGGTATATCCAGTCATTCCAATAGCAAAATTCTAATCCTAGAGAAATAAATCTGTCTTCTTGCTGGCAGGCATAAAAAGAATAGGTGGTTGGGAGTCTCTGCTCTCTTGTTAGGTATTAGTGGGTGATAGCTTAAGTTCAGCATCAGTTGGATTGAAGCAATTTGATTTTATCAGGCTTTTGCAGAGGGATTGGAAATTGCAGAAATAAAGCCTTATCTCCTTTCTCTTGATTGTGAAATATTTAATGTTTGCCCAGAGCAAAGTCTGATCACAGTGAGGCTGAAGGATTACATCAATGCACAAAGTACCCCAGGTAGTAATAGAAGGCACTCTGGGGGTGATACTGTCCTTGCTCCTTCCTTGCTGAGCAGGTAGGGTCAGTGAAGCAAGCTGCATTCCCTGTTCAGACAACTGAAAGTTGTTGCAGTGCAGCCAGCTGCAGCTGTGTTTCAGCCAAGGCGTACAGTGGCAAGAGGCTTCATCCGGGACAAACTGTTTCTTGTGAAGATGCATCTTGCCCAGCTCTCCCTGAAACTGCAGGAAGATTCAGTGTCCCACCCTCCACCATCCAAGGTGGGGACAAGTGTAATTGCTGGTGGCAGACCTTGATGCAGATGAGCAGCTTTTGGGCAGCACTGGATGAGGTTGGATAAGTCTCATGGACATTTCCTACATTGTCTCAGCAGTGAATTAATGAAGAGATGATGTGAAATTGTTGTTGAGTTTGTGAGGTACAATCTGAGCTGGCTTTGATGCCTAGCTCTCAAATAAAAATAATTTTTAAAACCTCTTTTTTTAAACTCTTTTTGTGATTAAAAAGCAACTCTGAACACCAGTAGGTTGAGTCTTAATCTGACAGACAGCACAGAAGAATTTAGACTAATTTTAACTGGACTTCCATGCTTACAACTTTTCCCCACTTCTTGTTTTTGGCAAAAGAAGGAAGTATGTAAGTCATCTTAAAATCAAATAAAGTATGAATCCTTATGCTGTCAAAGGAAACTTTTCACCCACTGGAAGATATGAATTCTGTGCTGCTGATGGAAGGTCAAGTCAGTATTGCTTTGGGTTTATTTTTTTTGGAGAGAAGAGTGTTAAGTTGCAGTTTGAATCATGACAGAAATGCTCGTTGATCCAGATAATGGGAAGCAGCACAAATGAATGTGCTGCAGGAATGGAAGTGTTAAATGGAAGCACATATTGAAAACTACTTGAGAATTTGTTTGAGAAGGAAGAAGGGAAACTGAAAAGTAAGGCTGATTATCAATAGCCCTAGATATAACTGGAATATTTTTCTAGATCTTTGTGTTGAAAGCTCAAAAGATTATGTAGCTGGGTACAGAGCCTTCTGTTTTCATCTTTTCCACTATGCTCAGACACAGAAAGTCAGTTGAGACCACTGTCAGGCTTGCCTAATGAATCTGCCCACTTGAAATTAAAAATTTAGTACACTACATTATATAGCCCTGAGATGTTTAAATTTTAATGTGGTTTGTTTCAATTGGGTTGTTGTTTTTTTTTTTTTCATCTTACTCCTAGAAACTACAATATTTGCTCCTAGAAATTATAATATTTACCCTTTTAACTTACTGGCAGGCTGTATTTAGACTTTGCATGATATACTCCCACGCAGGTTGCTATGCTTTCCTTTAAACAAGGAAGTTTCTCTGATGAGCTTGATTTTAATTTTTTAATCAACCTTTTTTTGTGTCTGTATGAAATCAGAAAGTCAGACTGATAACATGAAGTGGCTTTCAGAGAAGGTTTTTCTTCAGTAGTAGTAGTGTTTTCTACAATTGCATGCTCTTTCTACTTTTCTGCCATTAGGCATTTAATGCAAGAGTAACTCTTTTGAGCATCTGTTCAGTCACAGTGACATAAAAAAAAATTTTTGTAGATCTAGTGGATCTAATGTTGCTACAAGTGGTCTTCATCATATAGCAAAATGTTTCTGGGGTGT
>NW_005054305.1:5917858-5986168 GCF_000277835.1 Geospiza fortis | reverse complement strand
CTACTTCAGACTTGAAAAATTCAGATGCTCTTCTCTACCTAAGGAACTTTTTCTGCTGACCTACATCACAGAGCAGTGCTTTTGCCAAAGAAATAGCACTGACAGGCTGAACAGCTCCATGGAGATTTGACTCAGTAACGGAGGACGGTGCCAAAGCTTAAGCAAGCAAACCACCCTAATTTAATATTTATTAGTCTTTGACATTCATTGAGGTGCATCTCCATAGGTAAAACACCCAGCAGATAGTGTGCAGTATGATGCAGTGTGCAGAAAACAAAAGGTTTGACTTTCTCCCTCCACCCTTCCTCAGAGTTCAGATGGAGTTCTCATAGGGAGAGGTGGCGCAGCCTGCTGAATAATAATAAAATAATTTGTCCTAATTTAAATATTCAGACTTAGCAAAAACTTTTTGTTTCTTCACCCAAAACGTAAATCCCAAACTCATCATTATAAAAGAAGAAAGCTCTAAGTATCACTGAAATGGTCTGTAGGAGAAGAGGCAGCTGTTGTGCCAGGGAGAAGCTGTGGCAGTAACGCAGCTGAGTGCTGGGGGTGGTGAAGGATCATGTGTTGACAGCACTGTGCAAGTTGGATGGAAGCTGCCCCGTGCACTGTTGCAAGGAACTTGGAGTTCTCTTTCAATAGCTTGTTGCCCATGCTAACACTCTGAGGCTTTTTTTTGTGCATGTTTTTTCAGAGAACTTGTATTCTTAATACCATGAAAGCAACAAACTCAGTGCAGTGCTGCTTGAGTGCTGCTGGTGCTTCTGTGTGTCCCTGAATCAAATGAGTACAAATTCAAATCAACAGTGGATGCTCTTTGTGATGCAGCCTGGTGTACATATTTTTGTTTTTGCTTACTTGGTTTGTGTGGGACAAGAAGTTGCCATCTGCTGTTTTTTTTGTGGATGTTATGCCTTGTTTTTTGTTGTGTTGTATTTTAAGAGATCAGAAGCCCAAACAAACAACTGACTAAACAAGAACTAAAGTGCTGAGACCTCTTTGAAGACTATGTAAAGGATTAGCCCACCAGTGAGAGAAAACAAAGACTCTCAGATAAGAATGGCTCTTGAGTTATGATTGATCTTTTCTTTCTTATTTTATTTTTTTTAAAGGCGAAAAAATGTTGTGGTACCCAGCCTTGTTTTAACACCTGGTGGTACCTTGGAAAGGCTTGCAGGTACCTGTGGTGCTCCCAGACCCTCACTGCCAAGGAGACTGAAGTGTGTGTGATGCCTGCAGTTCACAGCTGCTCACAGGTGCTGGGTGTTTCTGACCTGTGTGTGGTCTCTTCAGGCGTGCTGTCTCATCAGTGCTCAGCCCTGAGCTTCTGGTTTTTGGATGGGGTCTCCCCCAAGCTTTTGTGCTGAGAGGAGGCCATGGCTTCATCTTTTACCTTCTGTGGATCTCCCAATAAGATGAAAAGAAATTGAATTCATCTTAAGGTGTTACCTTGTGTGGGAGCTATGTGATAGCTGTGTCTGTTCAAACACAAATTTGCCTTTCCAGGAACAAGACAGCTTTTATTAGTTTGCTAGTGACAGATTTTGTAAGTTCCTTCTTTTGCTATGAAAAAGCAGCACTGGCATTTATATTTGTGCTAGCAGTGTGACCTCCCTCTGACCCAAAACATCTCTTTGCACAGAGCCATGCAAGTCTGTAATACTGTCTTTTTTTTTTTTAAACAAGAGATAGATTATAACTTCATTTCATACTGTGTGGGGCTGCCCTTTTGTTTTCGTGATGAGGTAGGGTAATGTTAAGGTTTATCTTAATGCATGGCTTGTTTGGTCCTAAGCTAGGGAAAGTCCAGGCAAGCTGCATGCCCAGTGAAGCTGACAGTGTGTGAATAGGGATCTTCAGTGCAATGGGAGCATGATGAATAAGTAAGAACCTCATTTCTTCCTTTTTTCTGGCTTCTGATAGTTTTGCTTTCTCTTAGTTTTCAGTTGTTGCCAGATAGATGTCCTTCCCTTGTAACCCTAGGCACATGCTGATAGTTCTGCCTAATTATTTCACAGCACAGGTGCTCACCTGACCAGCCAGCCACCTCTTTTTCCAGTTGACACGTCATTCCTAGCAAATATTAGTGCAAACTCGAGGGGGAATAAGGTGGATATTATTCTTTTGTGTGGTTTGGTAGGTACCTAGCTGAGCACCCAGTCATGATTTTTAATATTGCTGAGATTTTTCTATGTAATGATATGTAATGTGATTATGGAACATTAGATGGAATAATTAAACTCACCACCTACTTAACTGACCAAGACAGTCCGGGTGATGCACTTAATTGTATGGCATCTGTTACCTTGCATGCAGATGGTGTTCAGGCTTAATGAAAACACATGGCCCTAAGTCTTGCTGAGTTTTCCCTGGGGTTTTCCCAGGCATCTTTTTCATCAGTTATTTCACAAAAGCCATCTTAAGTTTCTTGTGATTTCCTGGTTCTTTTCTGGTAAGCCTTTTCATTCCAGAAAGAGCAAGTTCAGCGTGCTTGAGCTGACGTGCAAGGGACAGCACTAAGCTCACTTTGCAGTCTTCTGTGATGAATGAGATGAGTGGAATGTGTCCATAACCATCTTCCTGGCAGGAGGGAATGGTATCTAGCTCATCTGGTGTGTGTAAATGGAATCTCTTGCATTACTGGAACCTTGCATGCGACGACTTCTCTTTCTGTGAATTACCTTGTTACCTACTATTTTAATGTCTCCAGACGCAAAGCTTGTGCTTTAAGGCAGTGATGCAAACTCTTAGCCACAATGACAAAGTATGTGGCATTATAAAGCATTTATATTCCTGTACATCACTGCCTATTTTTAGCTGTGTAGTTTCAGTGAGTGAGTGAGTGAGTGAGTGAGTGAGTCATATTGGCCTGAACATTTTGCAGTGACTTGAATGTTAGTTTTTCCAATATTAGGAGGAGAACCGTAAAAGTTTTGTTGTTGGTTTGTTGGATGCTTCTTTTCATTTGTTTCATGAATTTTCTTTAGTGGTTGGTGTTGAAAAGTCATTGTTGTCTTTGGCAAGCAGAGTACGTGGGACTGTGAGTTTTCTTTTGTGGACTGTAATGGGACAATAGGAAAAGGCTCTTCCCTGAGAGGGTGGTCAGTCACTGGAACAGGCTTTCCGTGGAAGTGGTCAGGGCACCAAACCTGTCAGAGTTCAAGGAGCATCTTGATGATACCCATATGGTTTAGTTTTAGGCAGTCCTGTGAGAAATGAGCAGTGGGGCTTGATTGTCCTTACAGGTCCCTTCCAGCTTGAGATATTCTGTGATCCAGAAGGAAGCAAAGAGGAGACAGGAGTGCTCAGACCCTTCAAAACTGAAATGGTCTTCAGTTCTTCTCCCGAGGCTTTGGGGGAATTCATAGACACTTTGGAATTGTGAAAAGCTAAACTAAATAAAAATGCATGTGTCTTTAGAAAGTAAGCAGTGGCAACAACTTGCAGAAATGTCTCTTTTGAAAAGAACTTCCTTTCTTTCTGTGCTGCAGCATAGACATATATAAACTCAGTCCCTCCATGTAATTGACTTCTGTTTTCTCACCTGGTTCTCAAAAGGTGCAGGTGAAGACATAATTTCATCTCTGACTTTGTAGGTGAAGGTATCCTGTTCCTCCTTCATCAGTCTTGCTACAGTTGTTAGCTGTGAAATTGAAATTGGAATGTTTACAATGACAGAGTCAAGATTTGCTAGATATGGATGATCCAGTTTTGGGACTAGAAAGAATTATTGAAGTAGTATTGGTATTTAATGTAGATAGTATTTAATAAGCATGGGACTCTTGATTAAGCAATTACCTTTTTTTGTAATGACTGTATCAACGTGTGAATGATTTTCCTTTCCTGATTAGTATTTCCCCTGCAACTACCCTTCAACAAGCATGGTGTTGGCAATATTAGAGGCTTTTAGAAGTTGTACAGAAATGGATCATGCAATTAAAAAATGATAGTGAATCTTATTTGCAATGAGCACCTGAAGACCTATTGCAGTGCTGCTTTGGTGGTGCTGAGTGAAGTACCCAAATACTGATTGTGGTCAGAGTGCTTGTGGGAAATCATCTTGTGCTAGAACATACTGGCTAAGTTTTCAGTTTAGAGGTGTGAGGCTTTTAATCTCAGGCAAGGATGGGTGTTGACACTTGACTTGGGGTTTAGGAGCTGCTAGCCAATCATGGGTGTCTTAGTCTCAGGCGTTATTATGAATAAACTTGACTCATATTTTGGAAGGAGGGAGGCAACTTGGGGAAAGGTGGGGAATTGCATGTGGTAGTTCATTGCTTCTCTCGACTTTTATTTGGGGGAGTAAAAGACCAGCACAAGTATTTGCCTGTCAGTTCTTTGTAGTGGTTTAATTATATTGCAGGCATGTGGGGCAGGGAGGAGAGGGTGAAAAGATAGAGCAGCTTATCCACACTGGATCATAAGAGACAAAACTGTTAGTAAAGATGAGTGGCCTGTGTTCTCTGTTTCCTCATGTTTTATTTTTATGTAAGCAGCAGCCTAGGAGTGTGTGGAATAGGTGAGAACTGCGTTGCATAGCTGGTGAATGTGAGGGCTGCTGAGTTCTCTCCCACACAGCCAAAATGTGATTAATGAAAGGCTTGCACAACTTATGCCACTGGGGTGAGGGGAAATCAGATGGAGTGTGTGTGGCTGTTTTGCAAGGTGTGGTTGGCTGAGAGAAGTGTAAAGGGATAACTGAGCCTGGGCTGAGTTGGGCTAGGACAGGAGTCTTGTAGCAAGGGTCAGAGGAGTCTCCAGCCTGGAAAGTCTATCCCTCCAGGAAGAAAGCACTTTAAAATCAGTGAGCAAGTCTTATGGGGGAGACAGAGTAGAAGAAAGGGAAGAAAGAAGTGAGTTGCTTTGTTGTCCTCAGTCACATTTTCCTTGCATAGATTGGATACCATATCAGCCAGGTGTTTTTGAGAGTCCTTTAATCCCTGGGTGACAAGGAGCCTCTTCCTATAAAGCAATCCCCAGGAATCTGTCTCACCCATGGTTAGGAAAGATCAGGGCTTAATAAGGGAAGACCTGCCCTTTGTTAAGGAGCCAAGGGGAGTGTCAACTCCTTGTCACATCTGCTTCACCTTGTCTCCTCCAGTCTCCTGTGGCAAAGCACGAAATTCATTTCCGATGTAATCAGTTGCAGCAAATAATTGGTGTAATGAGAATTGTGGTTTCCAAGGTTCTGTTTAAGAAAATACAGCTACTTCCAGCTGCAGACTCAATGATGTAGTCACTCTTGGGCCTGCCTTACTAATCTCTTTTTACACTCACCTGTCCCACCCAGTTTTAGTGGAGCAACCACTTAAACAGATCACAGCATGTGAGCCATGGCTGGAAGCACCTTTTCATAATGGGTGTCTTTATTTTAGTGAGAATATCTTCCTCGGATTCTTCGAGGGTGACCCATACTATAATTATTTCCCTGCAATTCTGGATGTAGAGTCCAGCCTCCCTTTAGGTAATATTCGGAAATTATACCTACAGATTATAAGGCAGAGAAAATGTATACCAAAGATGCTTTGTGTTTTATTCCAAATTTGTTCACCACTGTCAGTGAAACTAGTAAAATACTAGGTCTTCCCTTAGGTGCCATTGGTTGGATTTTGTTGTGGAACAGAATAATTACTTGTTGCCACGGATTATAGGAAGCATGAGTGTAACTTTCAAAACTGAAACATGAGTTTCAAATAGCACCATTTATTGTTATTATTACTGTTATTGTTGTTATTATTATTGTGCTTTCCCTCAAAATCATAAAACTTTGCAGCAAGCTGCAGGTAATTTTTATACATATTAGAGGTTGCCCTGTGAGCAGAAAACAGGAGATGTTCAAAGTCTGATAATTTGCTAAAACTTAGCAGATGTGTAATTCCTTTAGCAAATATATGTGAATGTCTTTCAAGATATGGATGGGAAAGTGTTCCCTGGTGCTGCATGGTAATTTTGCCACTCTTCCCTGGGCTTTACGAGATCCTTTATACCAGCATGCTGTGGGTGGAAGGGTGGTGCTTCCCAGGGATCAGGAGCTGGTGTTAAGCAGCCTGCCTGTCTGGACTGCCAAGGGATGTGGTCCAAGGAATACCTGGAAGCCAGTTCATGAAATGGCCTGTTTACCTGGAAGCTACTTTCTGTGCTGTGGAAAAGAAGGAAACTTAGAAATGTGCTTTCATATGAGCAAGAATAAGTGGTACTAAGGAGCTTTGTATTCCTTCTGGCTTGTTTTTGTTCCTCCTCTACACCCCCATCATAGCAGTTTACCCATGGTTATAAGTTGAAGACACAAATGGGCAAAGTAGGAATGTTTTTAAGGTTTAACAGACCATGGAACAGCAGACCCATGGAAGTCCATCTACTGGACTCTGCAGGTTTGGCCATGTCTCTCTCTTGCTTAGCCAGGTCCAAGTTTCTGGAGGAAACAAGCAGAATCCTGTAGCCAAAGGCTGTCAGAGCAGATGGCCCTAATGCTCTCTTCTGATTTAAAATCTTAACAATTCTCACACACACCAGTTGCTCTGTTTAAAATCGTGTGGGAGGGTGCTTTCTGATAGAATGGGAGCATGAAATCAGGCAGGAATGGGCTATGTAGAAGCTGTTGCCTACGGTGGAAGATTGCCTGTTGTGGGCAGAAAAAAAGCTCAGTGGGAAGTAGCTCTCCTCTGCAGAGATTGAACAGAGGAAATGTCTGCTGCCCCAGGCTGAGGAAATTCTCATTCTTCCACTGAATTTTAGGGATATCAGGACAATGTGGAGAAAGTTTAGTTTGTTGTAATAACCGAAGGGGATGGGTTTTGTCCAAACTTGATTCCAGGGCTAAACTATTTGTGTTATTTTTGGCTGTAACTGCAGAGAGCTGGTGAGAGAGAAGGAAAATTAAATTTCAAGTTTCATTATTCTTGGACCGTGTTTAGTGTCTACTGAGTGTTCCTGAAAGTCCAAGTGCCTGCTTTGAAGACACCTGGAGAAAGGCTGTTTTTTTGTGTGCTTAATGCAAAAATGTACTGAGCAGGACTGCAGGTGTGTAAGAGCAGTTCTGTGATGATACCCTGAACAGTTTCCTGCTCTGAAATTCTGTTCACATATCATATCACACTTGAGATGTGTAGCTGGCACTTTAAGTGGTCTGTCTAATATGGCTCTTGCAATTGCTGGAAAACCTAGCAAAGCACTCTAGACCTGGTCATGCACTTTAAAACAGGGGAGGATACTCTGCAGAAGTGCAAAATTGTGAGGGGCAAGGGAAGAAAGGAGAGCTGGATCTTTGACTGTGTTTAGGATGGGTTTGACAGACACCAGAGTACAAGAGAGAGTGCCTTAGAAAGGTGAGCAACACGTTGTCTGGGTAGGCTTCTGGTTGAATTTCAGTCTGAGAGGGGACTTAGATGTTTGTGAAATTTTTTTTAATATTTATTTTTTTATTAATGTCTCTTCCTTAAGTGATAGGATTAAGTTTATAGACATCTGAATGGCTAATTAAGCAGTGGCTTGCAAAGGGATAGAGTGACAAAGATTAAATCTCTATCTGAAAGTGTGATATCCAGTTACTACTGCATGGTAGTGTGATGCTTCTCTTTTAAAATGTGTAAATGTGTGGTTTGGGGTTTTTTTCCTTTATTTAAAAACTAAAGGACCTCTCAACTATTTTTATTGAGTGAGATAGGCAGACTGAAATGGAAACATGAAAAGTATGTTTATGGAGAAATTTGAAAAAGGAGCCCCAGAGCCACTACTTAGTAATCTGGATTGCATCTCTGTGATATTGTGTGCATGCACTGAGGTGTTTTGCTTCTTGTTTGTTTTCTGGAAGGTAAGGTGCTTAAGTTGCAAAAATGAATGCTGGATAGAGTTGAAATTTACTTAATTGCATTTTTAATTATCAAAAAGTCTGGAAAAAAATAAACACCAAAAAGAATAAAATGCTTGTTGTGATGTTTTCCTAATTCATCATTCAGTAAGTGTGGTTTGTTTTATTTTTTTTTTAAACCCTACATCTGTTTTACAGGAGAAACTATAGAAGGTCTTCGGGAGAGCGATTATCTTCTGATTCATTCGTGCCGGCAGTGGACAACAATTACAGCTCACAGTCTGGAGGAGGGTCACTACGTCATAGGGCCAAAGATAGAAATCCCTGTACATTATGCAGGTAAAGCTAATGTTCACTGAAATACAAATTCAAAAATAATTCATTGCCTACCACTTATACTGATCGTTATATTCGAGAGGGTGAAGCTAAGCCTCTCATGCCATCTTCTGTGAGTTAACTTTTTAGTAATGCTACAGAGCAAGAGATACTGACCTGCTTTCAGGGCTGCTAAATAGATGTATTTCGTTGAGCAGCACATTGACAGAACACGCAGCTGTGTAGAGGAATTGATTTCAATTTGAGCATAATGAGTTGCCAGCACTTCTCATGTGTGAGTGTGGGGACACAAGTGTGAAAGTTTGAAATTGCCTTGAAATGTTTGGTCAAAGATGGAATGGATTTTACATTCAAGCGGGTGGGCATTTTCTGATGTTTTCATGTTAAACACCAGGGACTCTTCATAATAATACTGCAGTTTTAAAATAATGCTCCTCAGTAGTGCCTTGTCTTTGCCTTCTTTAGTGACAGAGTAATACTGTTGTTCCAAGTAGCTATGATCCAGCTAATCCATATTTATTTTATGATTTCAAATTATTTTTACTTTGATAGGAAATAATTTTTAATACTTTTTCCTGCTGTTTAGTGTTCTCATTCGCAAGCTGAAGAGAGCAATACAATGAGTGGGAACTGCTTATGTTACAGCAGTACACAGAAAACTTTTCAAAGCTGGAAAGTGTGAACTGAAAGAGCCATGGCTACAAAGTAAAGATGTGGGCTTAGAGTTTTCATTAGTCTTCTGTATAAACAGTTAGCAATTGAATAATGTGCTTGGCTCTGCTACAGTCTCCTTTAAAACACTGTGCACTGAGGGTGTGCTGAGTTGGACAAGACCTGGCTGAGTTGCTTTGTGTCAGTCACACCAGTGCTGCAGCAATGCACCCTATTCCAGTGATGAAAATTACACCACTTGCCTTCTTAGGTATACTTTCTCCTTGGAGTTCACTGCTGGAATGTTAATTTTTCTAAGATATGTTTAAAAGCTTTGGTCTGATGGCATATAGTGTCATGATGCATGGGGCTTTAAAACTCTTTAAAGTTAACTATCTTAGG
Organism: Geospiza fortis; assembly: GCF_000277835.1. Taxonomy (NCBI): domain Eukaryota; kingdom Metazoa; phylum Chordata; class Aves; order Passeriformes; family Thraupidae; genus Geospiza; species Geospiza fortis. The sequence goes on along the minus strand of NW_005054305.1, from coordinate 5,976,969 downwards.
ATAAACATTTTCTAGTGCTTATGCTTAGTAATGTTGATTCTTTTTTTTTACACCTCCTGGCTGCATAAGCTCCAGTGGTGTGGACAGATAAACACTTCACTTCCTTTGAACTGAATACCATGTTTTAAAATCCTTACACTGATTCCTGAAAGGAAAACGGAAAATAAAATGGTTAATGGCGTAAGAGATCTTAAAGGGTTTACTGAAGACTTGGTTTGGTTCTTCATTTTTAAAGTTAACAAAGATATGCTAAGCAGGTTTTCCTGACTCTTCATGTTTCCATTCATTCATATCTTAAATTTACACAGACACCAGAAAAATAAAAATCCATCCCCTGAGATACAGCAAAAGTGTCAAAGTGCTTTTCTTCCTGGCTTGTGTTGATGCAGGAAAAGAGGGTGTGTTTAGTTAGCAAAATATGTTTTGCTGTCAAAGAACGTTCCCTGCCACAAAACCCTCATTAATGACGTGAAAATACCTGAAAGTTCAGAAGCTTCCACTAGTGAGGACACTTCCTGAACACAAGTTGAGCTCCAATGTTGCCAAAGGAATGTCACAAAAATGGTCTGGGCTAGCTTGCAGAACCAGAGTGTGTTCACTGATGGGCTTGCCTCCATGAAAGGAGGGATGAATCTACACATGTGAAGGGTTAGTTAGCGAAGCCCTGCAGTTTGGCACTTGGATGCTGACATCTAAATGCAGTTAGAGGTGCCTTCCATACCCTAAAGATGAGCTTGTGCTGCTGTGGAGACCATCCAGAAGTGGAGTGTGCTGTCAGCGCTGCCCTGTGCAGTGCCTCCTGTTCACTGTGCTTGGGATCAGAACCCCCCGCTGGAGAGGCCAGGTCAATGGAGCTGCCTGAGCCAGCCTGCTGGGCTGGGTGCTGACCTGGATTATGGGGCTGATTCTTGCATGGTTAAACTTTAAACTTGTGTCAGCTAAAATGTACTACCTAGCAGAATGACCCTTAGAGATGGAATATAAGAGTTCATTGAAATGACTTTCAAGGTTTGTTTTGGCTTTAACAGAGTACCTTTTTTTGTTCCTTAACCTTAGAAGAATTTCAATGTCACAAATTGCAACATGATTTTCATTGTAACAGTTGAGCAGGAAGAGACACTGAAACTGATTTTATTTTCCTGAGATTACAGTTTTAAGTACCATAAAGTAATCACTCATGTATATATAACTATGAGCATAAAGTAAATTTCTTTTCCTACTTGCTAAATCAGGTTTTGATACACTTATTAAACAATACAATAAAGCAAATACAAAACAAATACAATAAAGCCTTACTAAAGAAGGGGAATGCTGTATTTTACGTTAAAGTGAAATTTTATCACGAGAACCTGAGTTGTGCAGTCTGAAAAGCACAGCAGTTTGTTTCTTTTGGTGGTAGCAGACATGGTTAACTTTTGCTGTTAAAGATCATATATGGCAGCTGTTAGTGTAACCATTCTCTCTGGAATATTCTCTCCAGTCTGCTTCTCTTTAGAGTAAAAATTAATGTAGCATCAAGTTACATTTTTATGTAATTAAAACCAAATAACTAATGTGTTTCTGGCACTTAAAACAACAGAAGTCTTCACATGCATATGGAATGGAGAGCATATTAAAATTAATGTCCTGATAGTGCCCTGTCTTGGCCTGCAAGAATGGGTTTCACAAGAAACCAAGGTAAACCATCACAGCAGATGGACATTCCTTTGGTTTGCTTCCTTCAGGTACACAATTCACACTTGATGCTTACAGGAAGGTCTTATCAGCTCTCTGTCTAAACTAGTTATGTTTTGTTCCTGGTACTCTGATATCCCTAATTTCTACTCTAAAAGCAAGTATTTGTTACCAATACCCTCTCACTGGCATTAAATATTACTGTTAAGTTTTGCTTAGGCGGCACAGTAACCTTTACCTTGATAGATGTCTCCCCTGCTAGCCTCTGGAAAATACTGGTTTGTGATCTCAGTTTGGAAGATACAGGACCTGTTGGTATTACACTTTGCTGTGCTGAATTACACTGCTGTGCTGCTACTTGCCAAGAAAGATACTTTTCAGTCTTCTGCAAAAGTTCTGCATAGGAAGATGTGTCCCAGGGACATGCTGGTGACCACATCTCAGGTGTATTCTGTGGTAACTGAAAGGCACTGAAGACACTGTCAGGGTTTTAATACTGTGGCCCTCAGGTGTTATCTGATTCTTCTTGCATTACTTTCCAGGACTCTACAGCTCAAAACTGTCTTTCTAAGGATTCTGAGTGTGTTTGTGTTTCTGAGGATTCATCAGCTCAAGCCACAGAAGTGTTCTGCTCTGACTGTAAATGACTTGGGTTCAGTCTGTTGTAAATGCCTCTGCTACGTGGCCATAGTTGTTTATGTGTGCAGATTATTGATGTGAAAGTGGAGGATCAAGTTGGATGTGGTTGCTTAAAACCTGCTGCGCAGGAAAAGTGGCACAAAGGCTGTGGAGTGTGTGCATACCCCCACCTGCACAGTGCAGTCTTCTCTTTCAAAGGCCGTGCTAGTGTGGATGAGTGCATGCAATGAAAGAAAAAAGTACTTTGGGATGAATTGGCAGCATCTAGGTCATTTTGCCCCAAATGCTCACTCCCACGTTTAATCAAATCATAACAGGACTTTTAATGTTGGGTATTTTCAGGGCCTTATCTCTTGTTGCAACTGATGGTTCATTTTCTCAACTGTTTGGTTTTTTCCATTCTGAGAGGAAAGCTGTTCCTTTGAGATGTTTTTTTTTAAATAAAAGACACACAAATGTAAAAATCCTTTTCTTTTTCTGTAGTCTTCTACTCAGTTTTGCCCAGAGTTTGGAGGGAAATGCCTCTTACGTCTCTGCTGCCATCTGTGTGCGCACAGGAGGCAACTAATAGCAAAAATATTTCTATAAAGGTATTAGAAAGTAACACCCTACTCCAGGGTGTGCCACACTGTAACACATCCAGGATGTTGAAAATACTCCTGTGGACTCACACGTCCCTGCCACAGACTGAAGGTGTGCAGTTGCTAATACAGAGTAGTCACTGGTGCCCTGCTCTGGTTGCTTACCTAAGTGTGCTGATCGCTTTCTTAATGTCTTTTAAATGAGGAAATATAAAACCTTGTCATGTGAACCTTCCACAGGTGGGGTGTTGGGTGGGAATGAGTCAGAAGGCCCTTCTCTGGTGTTGGAAGTGGTGTACAACAAGCACCCCACTGAAACCTGTTTCTGCTGGTTTGATTAGTTAATCACAGAGCTGTGCCTGCTCCTCCCCGTGTCCTGCTAACAGGGAGGAAGACGCTCTCTGCAGGTCTTCTCAGGAGTGAACTTGCCTTGGCAGCAGGAGAGCAGGACAGCTCCCTGAGATTTGGCAACCTGCAGCTGCAGAAGTTCTCTCTCAGGTCCAAAGGCACGGCTGCGTCCAAGGCACAGTTTGGCCATTCCTGGAGGCTTATTGCTATCCACCCTGGAAGAGCCATCCCTTGGACCCTGAGGGAGGAGAGCACGGTGTGAGTTTGGTATCTCCCAGTTGTCTTGAGATGATGACAGTGACAGCAGCTGCTGTTCTTCATTAGCCACCCTGAACCTGCTGCATGGTGGTTTGGGAGGTCTGGAAGAGCTCAGAGTTTTCCTTCAGTGATGTAGTGCACTTTGAGATGTTTATAATATGTTGTGAGATGTTTATAATATGGTGTGAGGTGTTTATAATGTGTTGGGTCTTCTGTAGGTTTGCAGTAGAACCTGGCCCTGGGGAGAAGAGTGAGCATTAGACTGGCACGCATCCTTTGCTTGTCAGCATTATGGTATCTGCTGCCAGCTTGTGTTACTTTGGGGACAGAGCCTGCTTAAGTTCACTTCAGCCTCTCCACTCCCTCAGATGCAATTTCATGCTGTCTGCTACTCAAGGAAGGTGGTGCTGGACAAAGAGCACTTTGTCCTGTGCTGTGCTCCCTTGGAAGAGCGGGTGGTGCCAGGGAAAGCGATGCCTGTTCTTCTGAGTGAGCTGAGCAGCACAGCTCTGATGGGGTAATTTCAAGTTCAAAGAGATGGGTGAGATCTAAGGCGGGGAAGGACACTGCCTTAGAGAGAGAACTGACTAAAGAACTTAGGTGAGTCCTTTCCAGCCAACAGGCACACCACTCCCTGATATGAAATGTTTTGCACTTTAATTTGTGTTTTGCTTTGAACTTGACCTGGCACCAAGCTATCACATAGTTCTCCTGAGGCTTTTGTGCTCTGCAGCTGAATATCACTTTCTAGAGAGCAGGGCCCAAATGCAATGCTCCTGAGAGAGGCAGGCTGCCATGTGTACGTGGGCTGGTAAATGATTAATGAATGGATATCTTCTTCCTCAGAAGAAAACCAAGAAAACAACCTTCCCACACATTTAATCCCCCCAGTACTCAAGTTTTGTTTAGTTTTTTCTTTTTTTTTTTTCTGAAGAGTTGTGCATCTGCAAAGCAATCTGAGGTTTAAAAACTTTTCACAAATACTTCTAATAAAAGAAAGCATTGCCACCAGCATATAGCCTTCATGCTTTTAAAAGAGAAATATGACTCCTGTAGTTCTGAATACTTGACTGTGTGAAGTTTCTTGAGAACAACAACCTTTCTCTCCCTATAAACATGTAGAAGAAAGTGTATTTGGTATTCATTTAAAAGTCTAATTGTAGAGTAGTGCCTGAATACTGCAGAGAGAGAGCAATCATTTTATTGAACAATTTGTGCCTCCTCAGCTCTGAGATCAGTAATGTCTGTAACACTTGTAATTGCCTATACAGCATCATTACATGCTTTTCTGGAAATGTTTATGCTTTAAAATATATTTATTGACTTGATTTTAGTTTGTTGCTACCTCATTTTCCCCACAAAGACTTATTTTTTTTTTATTCTAGGAAATCACAGCTTTGTAGTCTGGAAATTCTTCATATTCCTGACTTCTCAAACCTGTCACCTTGAAAAACTGGATGAACTCTTCTTGTATATAAGCAAATATCCATATTCGTCTTTGGGGTTTTTTTCCTCAGAGAGTTACCTTCAAGTTGTCAGACTTTCCCATGGTCCTGTCTGTTATTTCACTTTCTGTGCCCATTTAAATTTTGACAAACACTTCTCCATTGATCTACAGTGCAATATCAAATTGCAGAATCAAAATGCAGTCAATGAGATTGCTGGCAAAAATTGCTTCTTTCTTTTGCATCTCTGGGTGCACTTGTTCTTCTTGTTCTTTCATCTCCCCCTGTTAGCCAGTCTGGTGAAGCAGCAGCTTTTTACCTAATTTTAATTAAATATTCCCCTTTTGTCAGATCACCTGTGTTGGAGAATCTTGTCTACTTTGTGTTTTGTTTTATAACTGCTAAGGAAAGTCTACATATATCTTCTCTTTTTTTTTTCCTGTTTCTTTCTTTGTCTTGTGTCTATGAGAGATTCCTGGTATCCCCTACAGAACTTGTAGAATTTGCTCGATGTTCAGTTTGGTGGGTGGCTATATCAAAGTTTGCATCCAGCTTTTTAGTGATATGACATTCAACATTCTTTTAGTTACAATTTACCTTTCAGATATTTCAGATGGGCCAGACAGCAAAACTGGAACTGCTATAAGAGCCTGCAGGCCTCAAAGACTGTTGCTCTTTGATGTAATGAAAAAGTGGCATTACTTCACAGGGTAGTAATATTCCAAGCAATGGAGGAAAAGTCTGTGTCCCAGAAGTTCATTGAAAGAAAATACTTATATTTTCTCTCTTTCTTTCTGACCTGGAGTAAGAGTCTGTGGTTTGTAGGCATTAATTCTTCTCTAAAATATGCTTGGTTCCATGGGGTTTGCTTGGTGCCTTAAAGGGACCAAAAGCTTGTGATGACAGGGATAGTGTTCAATCCTGTTACAGTGAGGTACTAGGTGGAAAGAGGTGTATGCTTTTAGATACAGCTGTCTTGCCCTCTTGCTCTCCTCTACCTTGACTTCAGCACAAGTATAATCTTATCCTTGTTTTAAAAAGAAAAACCCTAAGTTTTGCCTCAGCATTGAACTGTTTTATTTGTGAGAAAAGGAGGTAGGAAGAGGGAAAACTTGCAGCATTTACAACTGATGACTTCTAATATCCCATGTTCCTCTCAGACTTCCTCAGTTCTTGGCTGTTACTCAAAGTCTGCAAACTTGAAACTTGCTGAAATTCAGCTGTGACCTTACAAGCATTCACTGTAAGGTGGTTGGTGGGGTTTTTTGTTTCATTCTGTTTGCTTGTTTCAGATCTCCATGAGCAGCAAAAAAAGCCAATTGGAGTTGCATCAATTAGGAAAAAGTTCTAGGGGCTTGTACAAAAAAAATTAACTGGGGAGGATGACTTTTTGAAAGATTGCAGTTGAGGGCAGGGAAGAATAGCAGCCAGGAAACTGGTTCCCAGAAGACTGGGAGATGGCCTGAATCACACAAGATTTGCTTGGCATTGCTTGAATTACTTTGCCTGACCTCTTGGCTGCTACTTTGGAGTGCTGGGCTCATTTGCATGATGCTGGAAAGACTTAAGTGCTTGGGAAAGGGTCTTAAAAGCTGCCTAACTTAACCACTGGGAAGCTGAGAGAAAAAGGCTGATCCCCAGTGGGAATCTGAGGTGTATTCAGTGCTGCACTCGAGGTTCTGGTCTGATCCCACATTTCTATCGATTTGAAGCTACCCTAAGCACTAGCTACAAGAAAATTGGAAATGTGGCTCCTGAGTTCCCAAGAGACAGCTGTTCTCCTCTTTCATGAGGTCTAACTTCAGAATTCAGAAGGGAGGAGTTGCATGAGCACTACAGCCTACCCAGCTGGTGAGCTCCTGCCAGCAAGGCTGGGGCAGGGAAACAGTTCCTGGTTCTAGGCACTGAGCAAGGCATGACTAAAGTGAGAAGCTGCTTCACCCCTTGCCTGCCTGACAGGCCTGTAGAAAACCATGCAGTTAAAAGTCTTTAAGGATAGTTAAGGTGCTCAAAAAGAGGGTTTCAGTCTATACTCTGTAATTGCAATCTGGAACTTCACACCAGTTTTCCTAAAGTAGGAATTTTACAGGAACTTCACACCAGTTTTCCTAAAGTAAAGTAAAGTTTTACCGTTTTAACATCACCCATCTTGCTTTGAAGTTATCCCTTAATGAGGTAAAGGGAGTTATAAAGACTATGTTTAATCAGTTGAAAAATATGCTTTCTCTTCTGTGCAAACTTGGGGGAAGAATTTTTATTAAATTTTGAGAAATGGGATATTTTGAGTTGATGGTTCATATGGGCAGTGATGCCTTTTGTTAATCTCTTCTGTAAGGCTGCATGAATTTTCATTGTTAGAGAGTACCAGGTGCAGAAGAAAGCAAGCACATGTAACTGCTAGGAATGAAGCAGTCACCAATCCAGCTATCCCATGACTCTTACCCACATCACAGTTCATGCTAGTAGTGGATGAAGACTCTTGCAAAGAAGTAAAGCCCTTAAAGCTTGGGGAATTTGGTTATGGACTACCTCACATCTCTTTTCATTTGGTTGATTCTTCTGCTTTTGGTTTCACTTTGTTTCAAGTTCATCCCCACTTTTTCCTTTACTGATGACTTGTTACATGGACTAAATCTGCACGGGAATTTGTGAGGGAAGAAATTGCCACGAGCTTTCTATAATTAGTCTATGAAATCTCTTTCAGACAGACTGTCCCTTTTCCTTCTGGGGGCCGGAGGGGGAACTGTTACAACTGAGCTGACATGGCAAAGGAGCAAGGCAAAAATTATTGATGTCTTTCCCTTCTGTAAATACAGAACCCAGCTGGCAGGAATGTAGAGCAGGAATTTTGATAGGTCATGTGTGTTTAGGGAGGGAGCCGTAGAGAAATCTCACAGGGTGACGTCATCTTGTGAATTTTTGGATGCCCAAACAGATGGTTTTTTTGGTTTGTTGTTTTTTTTTTTTTCCTGCTGGAGCCAGTATTTGCTGCTGAAAACGACTGATAGGAAGTGCTGTAGGAATTCTTCAGTCAGCATCCTCCCTATGGAAACCAGCACGCTTCATGTCTGGGAACGAGAGCTGGTCACGTCAGTGCTGCCAATTAAAGCAGCTGACATCATGGGTGTCCTAAGCTTTGACTGAACTACTGTGCCAATAGGAAAATAAAACCATGCTATTTAAGTCATGTATAACTGTTTATATGGAGAATGTAATTTGTGTGATTAATTTAGCCTGTGATCCAAGGCAGTGATTTTGCTGTGTCAGGGAAAGGCACTTCTGTGAGCTTTGAAATTTAAAGAAGTGGAAAAACTGGCGTTTTCCTCTGTCATGGGCTGTTGTGCAGGGATTTTCTGTTCTCAGTAGACAGAGGTGAACTTGTTTCAGTGGCAGGGAGGGGAGGGAAGCTATTAACACTAATAGCAAAGGTGACCATTACTACCTGCATAGGAGGAACATGGGTGTTTAACTTCTTGCTCTGAAGGACCTGTGCATAAGAGAGAAACTGAAAGCCTGTACTTACTTTCTTGCAGCTTTATGTACAGACATGAAGCTTTGTCTTCCATTCATCCCCTTTACTGCAGGTGAGCCCCAACTCTGCTGTTGAGCCCAAGTGTGCAGTTTGGCTCCAAAGCTGGGTGGAGCAGAGGCAAAGAAGGAAATCCATTGTACACTGTAAGAGGGCTTTCATAAATGTCCTCAAACTAGGAACACCAGGCTGCTGAGCCACCTGTCACAAAATCTACAACACTTGACAGATGCTACTGTCATCTTGGATGGTTGATAGCCTATGTAGAGTTAAGAAAGACCTTTCAAATCAATGTGTTAAGGTTATGTTTTTCAGGGGAGGCACCTTGACATTACGCTCTTTAAATATTTGTCACCAGTTCAACCTTTCCGGTTCATCTCACATGAATTCTGTATTGCAGTGGACTGGGAATATTTGGCTGTATTTGAGTGGCTGAAATAACTCAAACCAGCTGCATCTGTTCCTTGTTGCCTTATTTCATGGCACTCACCTGATCCTTCTTTTGCTGTGTGTGGACCAGCTTATCATGTGAAAGGTCCCATTTTTGTTATGATGGCTGCACACGTGCTCAAGAAGGAAGAGGGATGTGTGAGAAGGATGCAAGATCCCACCTGAGGGTCTTCATCAAAATGATTGGAAGTGCATTTCTTGGGTTCTGCCAGAATAATTGGTTTGTGTATTTTATTTAGTTTTTTAAATAATTTATAACTTTTTGAGCATAGGCGAGTGTGAGGTGCATGTCCGTGGAGCAGAAAGCATTCAGCAAAAAGTGAAAAGCTGACTGGGAAAGCTGTCTCTGATAAAATGCTGCAGGGGCCTCTGCATTTCCAGACCCAAAAAGTAAAGTCTGTGTAGGCCAAGTGGGATCCCTGTGAAGCTTGATGGGAAAAGTGAAATGGGTGAGATGGATGGGCAGGGTGACTTGAATAATCCAGTTCTTCAGCTACTATGTCTCTGCTGAATTAATTACATGGGCTCAAAATATGTGGGAGAATTAAGACATTGGCTACACAAATGGCATTGCCAAAAATAGAAGAAAAACAAAGTAGTGCTGCGTTAGATTTGTGGATCTGAGTTGAGAGATTCTTACAAATGTGGCTTAGAAACCCAGAACCTGCTGCTGGGAAAGATGTGTCCCTCAGAGTCAGTGTAGGAGAAGAGCTAAAGCATGCCCCGAGGTGTGGGATGAGAAATACACTGAGTAGGAATGAAGTTGCTGTATGATACTAAATCAGCCTTACTTTTCACTAGACACTGTGGGACTTTGCATGGGGGAAATGGTCAGTACTTATAATTTTTCATGGTATCAGATTATTTCTATGCAGTGCTGTTGAACTATCCAAGAGAGTTGCTATAGAAACATAACACGAGAATTTAGACAAACTTTCTAAATAAAATCAACAGAAAACCTGAATTTGAGTTCAGACTGGTAGTGTCTTAAAACAGAATGTAAATAGGAGAGAGAGGGACATTTATAATAAGATCTAGTATGCATATGTTCCTATCTGAAAAACTGTTTTATTTGAGTGTAAAAAAAAGGCTGAGATGGACTTGAAATCCTAAGGGTTCGGGTGGATTGCTTGTTCTCGTTTTTTTTTTTTTCTATTTGATTACTGCTGACTGACCACTGTCCCACTTCAGGAATTTGTGGCTGCCTGTGGGTTACCTGTTTGTCTACTGGTGTGTCAGTACACACACTGTGAAAGACACACAAAGGCATCAAAGAATCTGATGGATCAAGTGAATCCAAAGGTCTGCAAGAGCTGTTCCGGGCAGATGGCTGGGACCAGATGTGCTTGTGCTGACTTTTGTCACCCTGCTGGCTGTGGGAGCGTTAGGGCAGTAGCAGGGAGGGAGAGGTGTGAGCAAGAGGTGCTGATGGAGGGGGAATTAGGGGACAGTAGGAGCAGCAGCCGCATGGGTTGTGGTGGATGGCAGCAGGAGGAGGAGATGGAGGGACAAGGGCTCCCTGCTGGGAGGTCAGGAAACACCAGCCTTGCAAGGATGAGGCATTGTGCCAACCCTGCTTTGGGATCAGGGCTCCCCTGTCAAACTGCTAACTTGCTCTGAGCACCAAGTAGTTCTCAATGCTCGGCTTAGGAAAATTTTTGGTGCCATTTTAGCAAAAAGTTGCTCTGCTAATCTGCATTTCTGGTCAAAATTTTCATGACTAGAATTAGTCTGTCTAGAAGAAAGAGACATATGGCAAGCAAATGGCCTTTTTTAATGAGCCTCCCACTCAGCAGTTGGCTGCTCATCCAGTTTGTGTGTGGCACAGTCTTAGAGCAGCATCTTCGTGCCAGATTTAAAAAAAAAAAAAAAAAAAGTTAAAATCCTGCAACTTTTTGGTGAGTCTCCTTTCAGGAAAGGGCTTAGGAAACATCATCAGGGGAGTATTCAAGAAAAACAAAACTTCACTGTAGCTTCTGCAACAATTTATTACCAAAGCTGTAAGAAAATATTCCAGAGCCTGGTTTAGAAAACTGGAAAGTTCTTTACCTCTCAATGGTGGCTGGGTACCATATATACTTTTTTAGAGCATGTGAAATTTTCAATGATAAATAAAACAAAGTAACATAATGTCTGACTTCTGAAAGTCACAGTAGTCTGAAAGACTGTAGTAAATTATTGCAGCTGGTCTATAAAATCTTGTTAAAATTAATTTCAATAAATACTTGTCAGAAAATACTGTATTTGATAGCCAGTAATGGGTCTGGAGGATTGATGGGGCCATTGTTTCTGAACCATGGGTGCCACCAGTGTGGGAGCATAAAATTTATGATGATCAGTCTCAGTCTCTGCTGTTAGTAATGGCTGTGTGACTGATCTAAGAGAAATCCATTGCCAAGGTGTAGCTGTGTAAGGATTCATGCAAATAAAAACTTACTTATTTATGCCCACTTTCTTCATTCAGCCTTATGACTTCAGATGAACTTGTGGCAAGGTCAGGCTGTCCTTCAACATTTAACCTTGCCTGCTGAAGAATATTCTGTACTGTGGCAATGACTTTTAATATTGGCTCTGGCGTTAGTGTTTGTTCTCATGTTGGAATTAGTTTGTGTGTAGCAAAGGGAGAATACCTCGTGCTCCGTCGCCTTGCTGCTAACCCCTTCTGAAGTTCTGCCTCACCTCTTGTGCAGTAATGCTGCTTTTCCTTCTTGCTGTGACTTCTAACACTTTTCCCAGCCACTCAGTGATTGCTTTGAAAGTACGAAGTACTTTGCTACCCTCCATGTGCATTTGTGGCTACCCAGCCCTAAGCTGAAGAGTGAGGGCTGCTTGTGCAGTCCGTTATCTTTTATCTGCATGGTGGGTTTGTTGGATCCTCTGTAGGAAAGAGTCTGGTTAAGTACTTCTATAAGAAAAAAAGAGAGATGTGTTTCAGACCTTTTGTAGTAGGACTGTCTGAAAAAAGAATGGGAAGTACTGGAGTTCATTGGGGTGGTAGCAGCAGCAGTGTGCACCTAACTCATCACCTGTTGCTATTTACTTTGTCTTTAGTTGCCATTACTAAAATCCTTGTGGCTCTTTCAGAAGAGAAGAGGAAGCTATTAGCAGCAATGACTGTGTTCATCCGGCTCTTTTGATAGCATGTGAACTCGTAATTGCAACTTAAAATAACTTCTCCCAGTCCATCCCTTGGCTGCACAGTTGTTATCTAAGCAGCCTGGAAGCAGAGCTGTGCTGCTGGCCTCAGGCACTGCCAGGTCTGGTGTCTGCAGACTGGTTTAAAATCTGGGGATGAGCTTTTCAGCTGGCTAACACAGTCTGGGTGTTGGAGGTCTTTTTGTAGACTGTTAATCTTCAGTCTTGCTTCAGGCTTTCTTCCAACTGTGTGTGTCTAGCAGGGACTCTTGGGAAGCTCTCCCTCCCCAAGCTTTGCCTGGACACATGCCAGCTGACTGTGAACGTACAAACCTTTTCTGTGTCACATTGCTGGTGACCAATTATAGCAGCACAATATGGAGGGGGGCAGAGTGCAGGCATTTGACCCTCTGTATTTGCCAAGTCTTTTTATCATAGCAAGGTGTGAGTAATAGCCTCTCTCTCTCCCCCCCCTCTTTTTATATATATATATATATACACACCACAATAGCAGATCTTACTTTGATTTGATTTCCATACTATCTATATCTGAAGGCAGACTACTCCCAGATACTTCCTCTTTGTCTGTAAGCAGTAAAAATCATTCAGTCTGAGTGGCTTGAACTTCTCGGGGGGGAAATGTAAATATATTTTAAGGAAGGCATGCTCTTATAGGCAAATAACTAAAAAAGCAATGTAGCAAAGTTGCCTACCTAATTTTACCAATGTGGCTAACCTAAACTGTGTTCTTTGCTGTTGGGATGCTCATGGGGGATTTAATTTTTTTTTTTAATCTAGGTCTTCCATTGTAAAGTGTAGAGGGTGTATACACTCCTATAGCATGGTGAATTAAATAGGATCAGTGAGGAGCTGGTAGGTCCTGCTGACTGTACAGTAAGTAGTTGACAGTTTCCTGGGAGTAAACTCATTAGTCATCTAGCGTATTTCCATTGTCTTAAACTCATCTGAAAAAGGGTAAAGAAAATTTAAGGCAACTCAAAATCAAGTTTTTGCAGTTTCAGTCTCCGGTTCTCCAAAAATAGCCAGAAGAATTCTTTCATGTACAGTTTTCAACAATACTACAGTACTTTAATATATTCCACTATTTCATTTAGTTTCAGGCGTCTAATGTCACAAATTTTAAGAACACAGAATGAAGTTAACTGATGTGCTTGAGGGAGATGGTGAAAGAAGTATGTGATGCTGTGAAATTCCTCTGTGACATGTTGCCACAACTTGTATACATCTGAGTGGGTGTTCAAGGAAGTTGGTGTTTCCATTAGAAAGTTCCTGCAAAAGAAGTTTGAGGTCCACACTTTCCATTTTGGAAAAAGCTCTTAAAGGAGTGAGGAAGGAAAGTTAAGTCCTAGAATTAGAAACTTAGTAAGAGTTTAAGGGCTATGAAAATTAAATTTCTCTTCCCCAAGTTTTGAAAACAAAGATGCTATATGAAATGCTTCTGAGGGGATTGCTCTGCCCAAATCACTAGCAGAATTATCTGCTGCCTTGCTTAATAGAAGGCTAAGTTCCTAGTTACCCTAGTTTTTCAGGGTAGGAGCATTTTCAGCTTTAAATGCCTGTTGTGCTCATAAGCTCTCTGATGGATAGGAGTTGTACTGCATGTAAAAGGAGAGCCTCACTTTGAAGGGGCTGTGTCATAGGAACCATATGTGTGATTTATGTGCATATTTCTAGTGTTTGCATTGTGTGTGGTGAGGATGGGTATTGATTGTTTTCCCTACTTGCTGGTCCAGCCACAGTGATGCTTAGATGCATTTATAAAATGAAGTGGAGGAGAAAATAAGCATTACTGCCTGGGGCCTCCCCTTGAGCACCAGTAAGCCCTGCTCTTCCAAATCTGAATCAAAAGTTTCAGCTGTTGCCTTTTGAAAGGCAGTACTTGAGTAATACTTGATCTTGTTCATAATTTAGTTGGATCAGTTAAAAAAATACTCTCTTTGTAAAGGCTTAGTTGTTTATGAAGCTCAAAACCTTGTTTGGATAGCTGTTTGGAAAACTAAAATGGGGGACCTGGTTGGTAAGCATTTGCCCAAGGCTTCAGTATCATTGACTTCAAAAGAAATCAACAATAGAAACAATTTGGGCTGGTTTTGGCAGATGGGGCTTTTTGTTTCTTGCTTTCCTCAGTTGGAGGGATGATCTTGGGAACAGAGACTGAATACTTTGACTAGCAATGTTAGAAATATTAGTCTCCCTTGCAGGAATTCTCTGTACTAAACAAATAAACAAAACTGGTTTTAAAGTTTGTTCTTACATGTGAGGAACCATTAAAATGAACACTGACACCCTCTTACCTATGTCTTCAGACAGTTTCTCTGAAATAGATTTAAAAATAGCTTTGTGTGTTGTATTTTTACATTTAGGCTCCATGTTGTTGCATGCTACAGCCTGTTGTATCATGGCTTCTTAGGCCAGATGAGTTTCAGTAGTTAATTATGCTTAAAATTAACAAATGCTGTAACTCTGAAATTTATCTTGAGTGATTTGTTTTGTTGTTCTAGGACTTAGTAACCCTTGTCAGGTAGTTCTTCAGCAAGTATTGTCTTTATTAGAAATGCTCAGCAAGTTGTTTCCCTTGGTAATTCCTCACTCCAGGAAAAATTCTTCGTTCTCTGCCATAAGAAGGAGGTGGCTATGGCACGTGGGTGATGTCAGAACTTTTGGGTAATGTTTGGAGTAAGTGAAAAAGCAAACAGCATCAGGGAAGGATTAGATTAAACTCTTCACTGGCCTTTCAGGAAAAAATTTGTGGATGTATGTAACATTTCCTTAGCTGAGCCATTGATTTTTTTTTAATCTTTCTCTTTTTCCAAGACAGTGATAAAAGTCCCAGTAAATTCAATGGGAGCAGAACTGGATTACTAATAAGGGCTCTTGAGAAGAGCCTATTTCTGAGTATTTGGAAATACTTGTATTCTCTCTCTGGTGTTCTGCTCATACTGCTATGGTTCAAAAAGTGAGAAATATAAGGGAAGCAGTGTGGGTGGCTTTTGGTTATGTGAACACAGTGCCCTGGATCTATGGGTTCACCTCAGTGACAGGAGGTGGAGGCTACAGATGGCAAGGTTTCCAAATTTTACTCAGGGACAACTAAGGTTCAAAAGCCTTTTGCCTTAAACATTTAAGCTTAATCCAGTGGCTATAAAATAACATCCATCTATATACAGAAATAAATGATAGCAATATCAGTTTAATGCCCAGGGATGAATGGAGATAATGCAGATAGGAGGGTGCATATATTTGTTTAACTGATTTCATATGAAATGTAGTTCATATGTAATGGCAGCAACAACAAAAATGGGATTCCACGTTAAATTTAGTTTGGTTGTAATAGCAGCAACAAAAAAAATGTGTCCTTATAAACTCAGAGCATGTAAGTACAATTACTAATTTTAAATGCACCGAATTAGTCACTCCCAACCACCCACAGCAATGAATTCATGTGTGTTGCATTTTGGGAACACCTTTTAGGTTCCTTACTCTTGGCTGCTGTATCTCAGAAGCAATAAGGAGTGAACATTATAAATGTGGTTTCCACTGAAAAGAGCAGGTGCAAGATCATATACAAAGGATTTGTATTATTTAATGAAAGCACCTCTTGAAGAGTTGAACTGCAGACTCTTTGAACCATATCCAATCAAACATTTGGAAACAGATGCCTTCAACTGTTGTTTCTTCTCTCTTTCCTTCCAGTGGATAAAATTGCAAACATTAAAACTAGCTGGCAGAGGTTAATACTGCATGATCACTTTTTAGTTTGAAAAAGAACCAGAACAAAAACCCCTACATATGCAAACTCTAGTAGTCAAATCTCCTTGTTTTTTGTGTACATTTGTAGGATTTTTCATTGTAAATGGAATGTGTACCACGCAGAAGTCAGTAACTCAGTAAATGTAAAACCCCACAGTACTGTTTTCATGCATGTCTTTCAGTCCAGTGGTGATATTTTCTTTCTTCATTTTCTGCATGGGAGTTATCACTTATGATTTGTGGAGACCTATTAACTTCAGTGTTTGACTATTCCAGAAGGTCTGACTAATAGAGATGACAAAATTTTGTCTGTGAACAGTTACAGAAGAAAGAGTTCAGGCCAACATGGAAATCAAACTTTGGGTGTTGACACGAGTATTCTTCTAAATAGTGTAAACAACCAGACAGATTATTCTTAGCAATGATTTACAAACCCACCAGAGATTTGATTGCGTCCAGATTATAATGCAACATTTCCCTCTGAGCTGCAAAGTCAGTTATTTTGTCAGTAGATGCTGTTAGATTGCTACTCTTTTATTTCTTTTTTCCTGTTATTTTGTGCCCGTGTGTGGTATCACCTAAATGTTCTTGGCTACTTAACAGTCTCTAAAGTAACTACAGTCTCTACAGTGTCGCAGTAACTAAAGCAAAATCAAAGTAAATGTGTGAAGAATAGCTAAGAGATAGCTGAACTCATGTAAAGATTTGGTAAATTCCCCCAAACAAAAGAAATAAATTCCCCAAAATGGAAAAATTTCTTCTGTGCCTGGCAAATTCTTTTACTAGAATCTTTTCCCTTGTGTTATCAGACTGATTTAACTGTTAATTTATTTAATTGTTTACTCTTTTTTTTGCCTGCAAATGTACTGGCTCCAGGCATTGGCGACTAACCCGACTTATATTTGTGGAGTTGATGTTTGTATTGTATTGATTGTGCTGCTCCTAAATATAGCAAAGTCACTTTTAGACTGTTCTCTCCCTCTTGTTTTGCAGTCATTCAGAGATACACGTTCATCTGTTAAGCACCACTCTCCTGCGAATTCCATACCTTAGCATTTAGGCTTTGAGTAAAAGCTTTGTGATCATGAGGTCTGTGAAAAGCAATAGTGGGAAAAATACCTTTATTCTGTACTTGCCTATGAGAAATGTGTAATGATATTTTTGAATAGCTGTTAACTGTGAGAGTAGATTTTTGGCCATTTAAAAAATCCCTAAACATTCCCCTATTTCATGGTGCAGTTAACAAGACCAACATATTGTTTGACAAAATCCATTATTAATTTCCTAAAAAGTTACTAGTATATTGTCTTAAAGGGTGCTTTATGTTAGAATAAATCCTTTTCAGCTCCAGAATGGTGGCAGTAGGTTTTCTATGGTTTTTAAGTTCTGTAAACCTTCCAGTAAGAGGCTACTTATTGTTGTAGTCTTGTAAGGCCAAGGCAGTGGGGCTACTCCCGTGGTTCTTTGTGAGATGAGCTGCATTCTTGGCTATGAATGTGCCATTCAAAGTCTTGTTCTGGAGGCATCTCAACGTTTAGACCCAGCCAGGAGAAAAGGAGAACTTCCCAGGTGAAACAGGAAGGCAGTTGAGGCTGAAGTTCCACAGGCTGGACCCAGCAAGTGTTATAACCCATGTCTAGATAAACTGCTCCTTTTAGATGAGAGACTCTGTATTTTTATTTACCAGATGCTACGGGCTGAGGTGATGGAAAATGAAGGGGAATTCCTGGCTCTGGGCTGAAGTATTTGTGTGGGCTTGAGTAATAGAGACCCAGAATTAAGAATAGTAACTGAACTAGCCTGATCCTGACCAGAGACCAGCTTTAAAAGTACTTGGTCTCTGGCTAGAAAGGAATATTTGTGAGAACAGTTACAATTTGGCACTGAGTTGCAGTGTATTCATGAACACAGATGCAAAACTAGAAGAGCATCATGTAATTCCAATGGAAAATGTCTGCCCAAGCAGCAGCTTTTGGTTACCTAGTGCTGGATTCTGAATCCATTCTCATGCCCCAGCTGTGCCTTGTCTCTGGAATTGTCCTCCACTGGCTCTGCAGAGGTGCCCCACTGCTGGTGTGTGGCCCGTGGTGGCCAAGTGGGACGCTGCTGCAGCACAGCAAAGTGGAACACCCGCTATATGAGTTCCTTGCATGCTATTTCTGTTTGGTAAACAGAATGTAAAGCACTAGAGGAAGTAGTGAAGACAATAATTTGTAATCTCTTCAATTCATGACGTGATCAGGACTCTTGCAAGAACAGATTTTGTAACCATCTTTCCTGTTTTATTAGTATTATCTTGTGTTGCAAAATTCTTCCTATTATCAGATCAGTTTGTAGGTATGTTTATTCTTAGGGGCTGGAACTTCTCTTTCATCTACGAACTGAACTGTTAATGTCTGGTGCATTTACGTTACACCCATTTGCCATTTTTGAGTCCTTGAAAGATTGCATCTGCAGTTTAACATTCTTCACTGACCATGTAGTATTAGAACTTTCTTGAGTCTGATTTATATGACCTTTCAAATGAACAACCAGCCTAGTTCAGTTAGCTAGTGCATGGTGCTAATAACACCAAGGTTATGGATTTGATTCCTGTATGGGCTGTTCACTTAACAGCTGGCCTTGATGATCCTTGTGGGTCTCTTTCAACTCAGAATATCCTGTGAATTGTGAATGTGTACAGTGCATTTCCTCTAAAAATGCTTAATTCCATAGCCTTTTCTAGTCCTTTCTTCATCCTGCTGAAACTAACTGGTAAAAATCCCTTCATATGATGTGTATGTTGACTGCTTACACATAAACGTGGATTTAACAAAGCAGTTAGTTGTTAGCCTGCTATATGTCTAACATACTGACAAAGGTTTTAAGCAGGACTGAAATCAAGCTGACAAGGGCCTAAATCATACAGCTAAATGATATGAATGCAAATTTGCCAAGTGTTGTAGCCCTAATATCTAAATAGTCCTCTAAAAAACAATTGCTGCTTTGTTGCCAAGATTTTCTTGAGGAGGTTCTTTTGTTTGTATTTCTTTAACAGAGGTGGAAAAGGTGCTTGGGCTGAATTTTTTCCCCTCAGCTTGGAAGGTAATGCATCCAGAAGTACAAATGTGTACTTCTAACAACTTGTTTTCAAAAATGTAGCATTAAAAAAAAATAAATTCTTTGTGCTGCAGAACATTGTAGGCATCCAGAAAAAATGCTACTGTAACTTCAGAAACTTCTTACGCAAACTGAGCTGTGACTGGTCTTAAGCTGTATTTTGTGGGTACTTCAAAATTAAAATAATACTTGCAGAAGCTGGTCAAAACATGGAGGCATGAAACCATTTTTTATTCCATGCCTTGTTCTTGCATGCTGACACATAGCAAGAATTGTGTTTCCAGGTGTTTGTACGTGTGTATATGCACACAGTAATACCCATGATCAATCACCAGATTATTTTCTTACACCAAATTTTTTTCTGAAGAAAAGTGAGTATCTGTAGGACATGTTCAATTTCAAACTTGGTTTAACCAGTTAGTGAACTTGACAGTCCTTTATTATTTCTCTCTGTAGAGCAGCCATAATACCTGAAGCACCATTCAAATACATAAGCAAGTAGTTCTTGTGGTGGGAAACTTTCTTCCTACTAAAGGCAAGTTAACAAAGGAGGGGTGAAGAGAAGATGGCAACAGAGTATATATGTTCGGGGTATATGCCAGTAACTCTTCAGAGCTGCATGGATCTTCTTCAAATGGCTGTATGACTTCTTTTTTGTGATTTTTTTTTTTTTTTTTCAGTCTGGCAACCTCTTCCTCAACTGAGTGACGCTTCCTGCCTCCCTTTCTTGGTAGGGAGCCTGCGTGTTCTGCCAGAAAGCAGCTGTCACTTGACACAATCTGTTCTGTGCTCCGGCGTAGGCTGGCTGCTCAAAGGGGAGCTCTGTTGATTCTTACACATTAGGAGATTAGAGAGTGACTTCAACCTCCCTTGGTTATTAGGGCTTAAAGACCAGCTGCAGAGTAAAATATTTGGAGCCTGTCTCACTGGCTTTCTGCAGTGAAGTGTTTCAGGGTTATGTGTTGGAGGAGAGAGGGGTGTGCTATTCTGACATCTATTCTGACATAACAGATGCTTTAAATGTGTCGTGGTAGATGTGGGAAAGGGAAAGCAGGGGGAAGGAAGGTGTGAGATTATGGGTTTATGAAGTGGGGTTTTGGTTTTGGTGTTTGCAGGGGTTTAATAAGTAAGGTCCATGTTTTAAAATTTATCTGTATATATGTATTCTCTCTATATATGTACTCATATGCTCATACATATCCAAATATACACACACACATCTGTCTGTCTATCTATTTGGAATTGTGATAACTAATTACTACTGCCACCTTTTTTTAGTGCCTGTTAGCAATTCAGAGTTGCATGATGTTCTTCCTGAAGGCCAAGTTCTTGTTGCAAACAGAAGAACAATGGGGTAGTAATACCAAGCTTCCATAACAGCAGTAAGTGAAAGAAAAAAAATACTTCTGCAAAATAATTAAGCCTCTTTGGAAGATAATGAGCTCCAGAATCATGTGCCAAGACCTAGTTGCAAGGAGTTTCTGAGTTACAAGAGACACTTGTATATAAGCTTTATTCTCTAGAATAAGCTTTAATTAATAATTGGCAGTACAGGGAATTTTGCCATCTACTGAGTCATCTGAGAGTCGTGTCTAAAATGTCTCCTTAGGAAAACTTGGAAAGAGTTAGTAGTACCCTACATAAATATCTTACTAATGCTCTGTTTCTGTGATTAATGTCCAGACAGTCTGATATGAAAGTGACACATTTTGGGGTATAATAATTACATTTAATTGAAAAGGAGTGTAGCTGAAGGATATAAGAAGAATTGGTTATCCTTTGGCGTTTTTCATACTCCTAAATCTGAATGAAAAAACATTATTTTTGTGTAATCTTAAGGCATCCTTACAGTTGCAGTGTATGCAGTCTTAAACTTAGGAGAATTTCTGCTACAGACGTCTTTTTTCATTCTTAACATTTATGCTTCCATGCAAAGATAGCACAATTAAAGCTTATTAGCTAAACTAAAGTGGTTTGAGAAGGTAATGTGAAAAATCAGACTTCAGTGTATATTTAGAGTTCTCCAGTGGTCTCATAGGAAAGCAGATTGTATCCAATTTGACCCATTTATTTTACTAGAGAAGCAATTGTAGACAACATGGGAGTGACTCTCATCTTGGAAAATGATGAAAAATATTTCAAAGAATGCAAATGGCTCAACATAAAAAGTTGTCTGTTTAAATGCAGCCTCATATTTCAATGACAAACTGTGACATTTCTTGGTTTTGTAAAGAAGTGGTTACTTTCTCCTTCAGGTTGTGAAATTGAGATTTGTCACAATAATTCAGAAAATTCATGAGTTTCACAGACATTGTCCATGACTGTTTCAGCTGTTCAGCATTGTTAGAGATCATGAGATTGAGGCTCCTCACCACTTTCCCACCGCTTCCCTCTCTTCTGTCTGTAAAGACTGTTTTGTTTGTGTAGTTCCTTGGAACAAAATCCACTGACAGCAGTCTGTGCAATAGATTTATTAAGCAAATACAGTAGCTCCTTCTGTAGCTTCCTTTCCTGTATTGTGCCTGTGACCCCTGGAGTTTTTCCAAGATAATGTCAGTCTTATGCTTCATAGTTGGATCCATTAATTATGCTTATGTGGAACTGAGCCTCTTAGAGTTCATTCATTCATTCATTGCTTCTCATCACAAATCTTGCCAAGTTAGCTGGTTCCTAGAGGAGGTTGGTTCCAGCAGAAGGCCTTTAGGTTATGCTCTGTGGGACCACCTACTAGCTGGTCACTGGTGAACTTGGCAGAGTGGTGGTGACACTGTGCTGCTCCTTGTTTCCAGTTTTACCTAACAGTTGAACATTAAAAAGCAGGACTACCCTGGAAGCTATTTTAGTACAGCAAATTCATGTGGGCATGTGTAGTTGGAAATAGTCATTCTAACCTCACTGAAAAGGTTGGACCACTTAACCTGCTGTTGAAGTTGTTCAGGGTTCTCTTTTTATGTTACATCTTTGACCCATTTGAATATTTTTTTTTCTGTAAAGATCTTGATATTTCTATGGCCAGTATAAGCTGAATAACAACAGAAAAACTCCTTGCTTTTCACAATGGCATTAAGTGTAGTCAATAAAACATTAAAAGCTACTACAGGGGTAACAAACTTGGAAGTCTGTTCCCTCCAAAGTCTCTTGTGTATGAACTGTGTGTACTCTTAACATAACTTCTCTAAGCCTCTGCAGGAAAATATAAGGCAAGTGGTAGAAAATCAAATGCAAAGCAGAAATTAAGGGTCATGCCTCACTGATTAAACATACCTGAAAAAAATACTCTGTCTTTTAAGTAATGTGATGATCATCAACTATTTGTCAAGCCAAGTAAAAGACAAATGTGTGGTACTTTTCACCATGTTCTGCTGCTGTAGGTGTGAGCTGCTTGGTGCTGCACAGACCTGGAAATCTTCTGCAGAGGTGTCCACTGGGTTCATTTCTATTTAAGTGGTGAATTGAAGTAAGAACCTGAATGAAAACAGAGTGGAAATAGTGATGGAGCAAGCCTGGCAATACTGAATGATGACGTCTTTCATGTGATGGTAGGAACAGGAAGCGCAGCAGAGTAGGAGGACAGAACTGAGCTTTGGTTACTAAACATGTTGATTGCTCTCAGTTCTCTGCTAGTCTAATTCTTCCCTAGTGGGTGAGTAGGATGTGCAGGGCTTGCTGCTCTGGAGGTTATTTTATACATAAAAACTGCATTTCCTTTGCAGGCTGATGTCTGCTTACATCAATCAAAGGACAAGCTGGTCTAACTTGGATGATGAAACTTCTGTTTATGAGGACTCTTGATTGCATATTGACTCAGTTATGCCTAGCTGATTGTGATGACACCCTACCTCGTTAAATTGAATTAATTTGCATATTACCTCTGGAGTAATCAAGAATAACTATAACTACCAAGTGCTTGATTTTGTTCACATCATTACTCTGAAGCACAAACTTTCAGTAGTGACAAGAATGGAGAAGAGTAGATTTCCTAGCACAGTTTTCCTGGAAACTTGATTTGAAGTTTTTGATGAAGATGGTATTTGGGGCTAATGGATTTGCCCCATTATTTTAAAAGTAGTAGATGACAAATCATAATCTGTAGTGGATGTTGATTGCTACCAGTAAAAGAATTGTTGGGGGCCTGCCAAAACATTGGGTTATCTGGCTTTTTCCAGGTGTGTTTTTGTTTGTGAATTCTCTTACTTTACTAAATGCTTCCTAAGGGCTTTCCTGGAGATTCAGATGTTGTCTGTAATCTTATAAAGCAGTTTGTAAACACATTTAATTAAAATCTATATAAGGAGTTAAGGTTTATGGGTAATTGTGGCTGTCCTGCAGCAAATGAAAAAACTACCTGACAATTTTGCATGGGCAAATAAATGTAAGTAGACTGATGAAAGCTTCCAGTTGAAGCTTAAAGTCTCTGCTTGTCCTCTGAATTGAAACTAGAAGCTCATGACCTCTATGTGATGCATCAGTTCACATTCAGGGGCTGTAAATCCTTCACAGATGAGCCAAAACTGAGGAATACTCCCCAAATTGTTTATTAACAGGAAAACTAGCCTTTGATGGGTGGCTACTCTGTCCTTGGGAGAGCTGAGGTGGTTTTGACCTTCTGTGATCAGAGCAGAAACTCAGCCCTAGGCACAGGTCTGAGACTTACAAGTGGTGACAGATTACTACTACTTGGCCTAGTTGTAGATGGGGAGGGAACTCAGGATTAAAATCCTACTGGAGTGACTCTTGCTTGGTGGCAGTGGTGGAGACCCTACGTGGAGCTACAGCTGCCAACTGCCTCTTCCAAAGAGCACTACAGGGGGTTGAGAAGCCAGCCTGGCTCTGCAGGGAGTGTGCTGTCTTCTCTGGGATGTGAATGGGTTGCTTGGGAGAAGATGAAGGCCTACACTTTTATAATCTGGGTGCACAAACAAGAGCCACTTTTCTGCTGAGGCTGTTGGAGAGCTACATAATGGAATTACAGAAGGGACCTTAAAGATCCTCTGGTTCCAACCCTGCTGCCATGGGCAGGGACATCTTCCACTAGACCAGAGTCCCATCCAGCCTAGCCTCCAACACTTCCAGGGATTCTCTGAGCCATCTGTCCCAGCATCTCACCACCCTCACAGGAACGAATTTCTTCCTAAAATCTAACCTAAACCTTCTCTCTTTCAATTTAAAGCCATTTCCCCTTACCTGTCACTACACATGCCCTGGTAAAAAGTCCCTCTCCAGCTCTCTTGCAGACCCCCTTCGGATAGTGAAAGGCTGCTCTAAGGTCTGCCCCTAATCTTTTTTCTCCAGGCTGAACTACCCCAACTCTCTCAGCCCGTGCTCCAGCCCTCTGATCACCTTTGTGGCCTCCTCTGAGCTTGCTCCAGCATAGCCCTCCTTTGCTACTTGCAGCAAGGCCAGTGCAAAATCCCTCTGTGTCCATAATGAGACAATCAGTGGTAGTTGATTATACTGGCAATTTTGGTGAATTACAGAGCTATTACTATGATGGTCTGTGATTGATCAGAAACCTGAACTTAATGGCTCTGGGGACTTGCCAGTCCCACATTTCTGTGGATTCTACATCTTGCTAGTGCCAAAATGCCAGCTGATATTTGAGGTATCAGAGAGCTTTGGCAAGCAGTCTGACCAGTTTCTGGCTTTTCCTCGTAAATCAAATAACTGACAGCTTTTTGGGTAGCTATCTAATCTCTGACTTTAAATCTTAGCTAAAGTTTTAAAACCTGGATACCCTGGAATGTCCTATTTCTTTCTCTGTGGAAGAAGTGAGGAGGAAGGAAGGGGAATATGCAGGCAGAGAGGGGCAGTAACTGTAGTGTTTGTAGGGATGTTGTCTCTGTGACAACAAGTTATATAGAGAGGCATAATATTTTTGTTAGACCAGCTGGAATTTCACAAGATACATTTGGAAAAGGCAGGCAGACTTTTGGGCACATGGCTCTTGGGGAGGAACAGCTATTTTTGCACTGCATGGGAGGGATGAAACACATGGAGTCCTTGGTGGGAAGAATAAATGGAGGATTTGAGTATTGAAAAAGGAGGGCAAAACAGTTTGATGTAGAGCAGAAAATGTTCTCAGCCTCTAATCTCATCTTTACAGGGTGATATTTTACACTTTATTTTCTCTGTGACTAGGCATTGTTATTACTGGCAGATAGTAGTGTGGAAAACACCCAGTTTAGTCCTCTGTGGGCACCACATTGTTTTTTATGCACAGAGAGGTTTGGCTTGGAAGGCGCTTTAAAGACCATCCAGTTCCAAGCCTCCTGCCATGGTCAGGGACACCTTCCACTAGACCAGGTTGCTCAAAGACCAGTCCTGCCTGGATGGAAAGTGGTGCCTTCAGCTAAGACTAGTTCTGGTTCTTGGTTCTTTGGCATCTGGGAAATTTGCATTCTGTGGGAAGTTGCAAGTGAGGAGAGGAGGCTTTCTCGTTACACCGGGAGAAGAACAGTAGCTGTGTTGGAGACCTTCTCACAAGTAGTCACCTGAACGTGGGTCATCTTCACTTCAATTCCTGGTCTAGCTGAGTGGAAAGACAGACTTCTTGTGTTGCAGGGGAGCCTGATGACTGCCTGGTTTTTGAGGCATGAAAGATATGCTGTCTGTACTCCCAAATCTAAAAAGTGAACCATGGTGAAGGATGTTGTAGTAGGAAAATCCAGTTAAGATTTCTTAGAAATAGCCCTTTTTTTGTTGTTGTTTATAGAGTTAAAATAGATTTTTTTTATGGAGGTATTCTAATAATATTTTTAAAGCAAACAAAAAAGCCAAACAAACCCTAATGTATCTCTGTGCTGTAATATGTCACTAACTGCATGTGCCTTCCTTCCCTCTAATCTCAACCACTTCTTCAGAAGAATGAAGATGGTTGCTTACTGTGTAGTTTTACACATAGTTGATTGGGAATGGATTGAAGGGGACTTCTGCAAGTCCTCCTCAAAAGCATTCATTTACCAGCTACCAATGTAAGAAGGGTTCAGAGAGTGAGCTGGGGTGAATGTTATTTTATATTGCATGTGTTCACCATCTGTGATTAATCTGGATTAAAGAGGTCACACATGCAAGGTTTTAATCTAGGCACTTTAACCATGTGAAAAAAACCCTACTGGTGTTTTCTAACAGGACAGAACTCTGAGTGATTTTAAGAAAATTTTGATTCTCTAAATAACATTCTAGCACCATTTTACTGCACACCCTAAATAGTATAGTCACTATAAGCATTATGTGGGAGGCATGTAACAGAAGTTAAGTGTGTTAAGATGTCTTACATGCATATAGAGTTCTAGATTTGTTTTTATTGGGAGTAGTAGGCTTAGTAGTTTTTGAGCAAACAGCATCCTTAAAAGTCAAATGAGCCAAGGAGCTCGAAAAGATGCTTGTTTATATTTATGGTTAGTGGGCAGAGGGATTTGCTCACTTGATTTAAAAGAATATCTGCTGGACATCTAGAAATATTTCTAGAACTCAGAACACTTTCCTATGCTGTTTCCAGACAAGACTGTTGTGGAAATTTATATAGTGTTTATCTTGGTAAGAATAACACTGCTTCCATAAAAGACTTTGAAATGTTGGCTGTGGTTAAGTCAGTTTCACCCTACAGCTGGAAATGGGTTCACATCAGGAAAACTGGAAAAGTTATGGTTCAACAGAAACCCGTTTAGTAAAATGTGAAAAGTAAAGTTGTAGAAAAAGCTGAACTGTGTTCATTGACAGAAAGTGCAATTCCTATCTGTTGGTCTCGTGTAAGTCAGTAGCATCTTTCATTATAAATGAGCATGGTTCTAATAATATTTACTACAGTTTAAAAGCACTTCCCTTTCCTGTCAGATTTGAGTGTTGCACAATGCTGTATTTGGACATTTTCGATAAAATCTACGTTAAGTAGCAGTTCGGAAACGAGCCAGGCAGAGTTGTTTCTTAAACGATGTTCCCTTTTAGAACCAGGAGTACTTGCACTGTGTAGCTGCTAATGCTTGAAAGCAGCTTTGAAATTCAAGCTGGTTTAAGGATGGCCTCTGCTCTCCATGTACAAAGGAGAGGAGCTGGCTCACTTCAACTCCTCCATGCTACTCTGGTTTACAACAGTTGAAAGAAGAATCCAGGGATTTTTATTTCTTTCTCGAAAGAAGGATATTGCTAAGCTTCTAGGACTTGTATGGGTATATGAGGCAAGGAAAATATTAATCATTACTTGGGAGGCACCATGGAGATGTCACATTTTGTAGCTCTTAATGTTATGGCTCATTTCTGCCTTTTATGGTATTACTTCAGTTGTTATTTCTGTAAATTCTTAAGTATTCTTAATGCTTCTTGTGACTACTTTCCTTAGGAGGGAAAAAAAATTGAACATTTGCCTGACACATTTCAGAAGGAGAAACACATTTCAACAGAAGCTTCATTGGGTTTTTTTGTTTGTTTCTTGTAGTAGGAAGTAATTGACTTTGAGGAATTCAAAGCCCATGTCAGAACTTTAGGAAGATTTTAACAGCACCTTGCTAGGTGATGAACAAAGACAGACATTCAATTGCTTCAAGCAACAGATTGTGTCTGTCACTATCTGTCCGTCCAACAGCATTTAGGAATATTTTTTATCAAAATGAAGGCTGTGAAGGATGTTCCTTCATAGTGTTTTTTTGTCTCTTTCATTAGGAATTATTGAGACTTAAGACACACTCACATATGCATGATATATCTCCTACCCAATGCTTCATGTATTGAAAATGCTTCTTTTGACTCTTCCTCAACTCACTGGGCATTTCACTGCTCTTGCACACCAGCATCCCTTTTGGAAAACTATTGTGATGTTTAGTACAAACATCATATATTCTGTGAAGCTGCAGTGCAGTACAGTTTGTAGTGCATGTTATTTACACACATTTCTAAATCATGGGGAGTGTATGTGAGATGACAACAGTTGTTGTTATATGTAAGGAACACAGGCTCTCTGAACTCAGGAATGTTTTAGAGGGTTGTAGCCTCAGTGCTCCCTTGCTGGGTTTTTATAGTCTAATTTGGTGTTACTACAAAGACAGAAATCTCTGTGTGCTACTGAACACTTTGCTTGTTTACCTCAGTGATCATTGCTGGTGCCTCTTTCTTCTAGTTGTTGGCCAGTTCCCTGAAATATTCTACCTCACTGAAGCTCTAAAGAAGAGGGCAAATAAAGAATGTGTTTCTTTGCTGTTCCATGTGACACTTGAGTTGGTTTTTTAAAAATACTGTGTTTGACACAGTAGCTCTTTTACCCTGTTCTTTCTTGTTGTTTATTTTAATGATAGATTTTGTTTCTCCTGAAGAAATAGCAGATATTGTCCAGTGGACTTGGTATGGGGGCAAGTAAAATGAAATGCCCTTTCACCCATACAGACAGCTGAGATTCAAGCAAGAAGTGTTTATGGTCTGCATCTACTGCTCTGCTCTGCTTTTTTATTATTATTATTTATTAAGAAAGTGGTCTTTTGATATGTCTGAAAATCAACCATCCAAGCTCCTGATTGTTCCAGTTTTAGAGTTCTTGACAGCTGAAATGGAATCCACTTTAGAACAAGAGCATGAATAAAGGTTAAAGGCAGGCATCAAGCACATTGCTGGCAGCAGACATCAAAGATTTTATTTTCAGCTGGATATTTAGAGATGGAAAACAAATTTAGTAATAGTTTACTTCTGTTTATAAATCTGAACATGAGTCAACTGTGTCATGCTGCTGCCTCAAGGAAAGAGGAGGGGTGAAGTGTCTGAGATGGAAGTCAGTCTGTGGGATGATACGGTTCTGCTCTCCCAGCTCTTGGTAAGGCAGGAGCTGAGCAGCATGTTCACTTCTGACACCAAATATCAAGAAAAGTGCAGGCAACTGGAAATCCAGATGATGGCAGCAAGAATAACCAAGAGCTGGAAAGCAAAACCTCTGAAGGGAAGAGTCCTAGCAACGGAGATTTAAATGAGTTATTCCAAGTAACCCAAAAAACTTTTCTGCATGTGAGGATGCTACACATTGGCTTAAAGTGCCTTGACAGTTTGAGACATCTCCTATGTTAGCAGCTTTAAAAACAGGTCAGATATTTGCCAGAATTGGTTTAGAGATAACAAATTCTGCATTGGAAGTGAGAGAAGGGAGGGAAAAGAGAACCCTTGGACATCTGCTCTTGTTTCCTGTGATTTAAGAACTGAGCTATTATCAAGTTCATTCATACCCATTCTTTCTCAAATGTGTGTGTGTTTTTTAGCATTTTTATTAATGAACTGAATATCTGACAAACAAAGGATCAGGCATGGGTAGAAAATTAATTTAGGTTAAATATTATTCTAAATTAAAACAGCATTTATTTCATTATAGAGAGATACAAAAATTTTATATGTGGGAACAAAGGCACGTAAGTTACATTTACAGGATCAAAACCCACTATTTTAAGAAGCATCATTTCTGAAAAGGTCTTGATTATCCACTGTGAGATTTTTAAATCTAATTTCTGTGGTAAATGGGCCTCATAGTAACCAATGGGTTGAGAAAACAGAGGCATATACAGATCTCTCTTTGGGAATGATGTGGCTGCAGCCAGAATACAATTTATGTCTAGTTTTCACAGTGGAGTAGATAGTAAGGGAAAAGCAGGATTCCTAGAAGAGACACATTAACATGATGGGCTGGACAATAATATCACTTGCAAACTGTGGGGGCTTGGAAGGAAAGTTGGTTTTATTCAGCTGTAGTCTTGAAGAACTTTCCCTTATTGAAGCAGTGAAATTAAGCCAGGTAATATTAAAGCTAGAAGAGCCTGCCAGGCCAGGAATTGACAGTAAACAAAATGGTAGCAATCAGCACGAGGACAAAAACATTAATTTGAGGGTAAAACTTCCTTCCCTGGAAACATTTCAGTCAAGATTGATAGGGGAATTTTTTTTCTTCCCTTTTGGAATAAGCAAAAACCTATAAGCCTTAACTCAAAAGAAATAATTCATTGCAATCCTCTGTCTTGTTCTGTCAAAGAGATGAAGACTCAGATGATTACATTGGCTCCTTCTGGCTTCATAATTTATTTTGCAAAATGAGGGAGAGGGGGAGGATTAAATAGGAGATTAGCAGCTCTGTTGGGAGTGAAAAGAAGGTTTTCCCATGACTGACATTTTGTAATATCTCTCTCAAAGTGGTGTTTTCAATCTTTGTGCCTGCTCTTTTTAGGTCATTAGTATTTCTATCAATTTTCATATCAGAGAAGTATGTTTTAGCTTTTATCCTTCTCATAGCAGGGAGGACACTGTTCATTTACCATCAGGGGAATTCCTCTCAATTCTTGATTATTTTTTTTGTAATTGTTTCATTTGTTATTTTGTTGAACACCATAGTTTCTGGAGTCACATAATTACAAGAAATCTTCTTTCATAATAAAGAAACTACTATACAAATATGTCCTGAAAACTGTAAAATTTGACAAAAAGGCAGAACCAAGTAGTTGATGGTGTGGATATTATACATGTTAAATATATAATGATTTTTTTTTGATTTACATTTCCAGTATTTAAATATTTACAGATAAAACTATGAAACTATACATCCTTCGTGTTGAGGGGAACTGCAGTAACTTGCTATATAAGCGGAATGTCAGAGAAGGAAAGTTGCTAACTTCAGAATGATCTTACTGGCAAGATTATTTAGCTGTGAAGAGCTCTCTGCAAATTTTGGTCTATTTGGAATTAGTGATGAGCAGTAAAAAGTCACTGGGATAGCTGAAGGCTGTAGCATGTGGTGTTGTGAGAAAAGCTGGAAGAAGCTGGGCTTGTCTAGCCTGGAGAAGAGAAACACAGGGGGTGACAGTGTATGTTGTCATCTTATTGCAGGGATTCCATGCTGTTGTCTCCTTATCACAAAAGTTCCATACCTTCTTGGTGTTTCTCATGGACAGCTCCTCAGAGCACTACCTCTTTCTTCTTCACAAAGCAGCCAACTGACTCCAGTTCCTTCTCAAGCAGCCACCCCACTCTTTTACAGCATCTTCTTCTCACTGGTTACAGCTGTGGCCTGTTAAAGTCAGGTCTGCTCCTAATCTTTGATAATTGGCCCAGCTGAAACTCCTTAGGGGTAAGATTACTTTCTACACTATCTTTGTTTTCATATATTCTATTGCCCTACAAGTGTCCACCAGCCACAGGAAGTTTTGGGACATGGCAAGTGAAACACTTTGAGGTGCACAATGAAAGAGCAACGTATGCCATGTCCAACATGGAAACTTAGGCTTGGATGTAAGGAAAAGCTTTGTCACCATCACTGTGGTTAAAGCTGGGAAAGGATCTCCCAGGGGTGCCATCCATGGACACCTTCCAACCCTGATGGAACTGGTTGCTGCAATCCACCTTTCAAGTTAGTCTTGCTTTGAGCAGTTCATGACCTCCAGAGGTCTCTGCCTGATTAATGACATTACAGATTTGTCTTGTAAGGACAGACATCCCTTCCCTTTATTTCCTGCTTATTATTAAATGCTGAGTCTGTAGCACTGAAACCTTACTTTGAAATGGACAATTTTATTCTGATCTTTGTCTTGTTTTAAGAGATGCTCTTAAGAGTTGGACAGCAAGATGAGGAAAGGAATGAACCTGTCTTTTTCACCTGCAGTATAGTGGTGATGTTTCTTTCTGTGGGCAAGGAAGTTTGGTGATGTACCACAAGGTGTAGTGGTAAGGGTTATAGCCATCTAGTTTCTCGTGTTTCCCAGCCTTCTGAATTACTGCCTGAAATCTGGAGCTGGTGTTGAGATTCACTGTTTTCTTCCTTTCTGTAGGGAGCTGGAGATGTGTGTGGGAGGCTTTTCGTCCCACTCCCTTTTCTTCTTGTATCTCTTCAAAATACTTCTTCCTAAACTTTACAAATGCTGCCAGGAGAAATTTTGGCACGTAGCATTAACTGTTCTCCTATTCCTGATTGATGAGAATACACCTTCAAAATTACTAAGAATTTTTTGCTTTGGAGTTGATTGTAAGGTTTATTTTGCATCTCATCTGTGACTAAGTGGCTGTAGCATTTATTTTAAAATAAGACACCTCCGTGTTTATTTCTTTTTTTCAGTTTTGTTGATTTAAAGGAATTTTTATGTTTAGCTGTTGGTGTTTTCTGGACACTTCTATTAATGTTTGAGCCTAGTAAGGGCAGGTCTTGAGTTCATAGCTAAAGTTCACTTAACAGATGGCCTTCCTTGGCTAACTTGCTTGTTCTCCTCCCCCTCTCTTCCCTTCTCTAGAGAGAGAAGGTCTCTCTGCTCATGGCTGTGAACTTGTGAAAACTGGATTCTACTGGTTTAAGCCCTTATGCATCCAAGCTGACAATACTCATGTTCATCTGAGTAGTTGTGCTGATGTACACAGTTTTCTTTCTTTTTCAGCCTCTTTGTTTTCCTGCTTCCAGCCACAAAACCTTCCCCACCCTTCCAGGTTGCCTCTTTGGCTACTCAAACATCCACAGCTTTCCACAAAGCAACTGGGTGGTTTTCACAAAGCAGAAACTAAGCTCTGTATTTTAGGATTTAGGGGTTTTTAAGAATAAACAGCCTTTTGCCTATTTTTCATATCACCTCTTGTAAACTATCTGTACTCTCAAACTTTCTTGCCATCAGATGTAACGACCCCGATATCCTTGAGCCTCACTGTTTCCCATTTTATAAGCGTGGCTCCAAATTTCCCTCTTAACAGGGGCATAAGTTAGTCCCTTGGAAACTCTTCTATGTGTTCTGGGGGGTTGGGGCTTCAGGCAGGGGTGGAAGGAGAGGGCTTAGCAGTTCTCTGGGATGGATGCCAAATAACTTCCTCTGAATCCTCACCTCAACTCTCTTTTCCCCTCAGAATTTTCTTGGAACAGAATAGATTAACTGTCCTAAATAGGGTAGAGTTTCCTTGTTGTAGCTGAAAGACCATGATTTCTAAGCTTCATAATTTTATAATTTTATGTGAATTTAGTTTCTTGGTAGATATGACCATTAATATTGCCAATCTTTCTTTTTCCTTTTCCATCTTGCACAATTTCTTCGTTGCCATGCTGATAGTGACACTTGCCAAGAGTTGCTAATAAAAGACAAAATTAAATACCTCTCAGTGCAGAATTTCGTACAAGAGTGAATCCCATGTCTCATAGCTCAGCGTAGGTGTCCTTAAAAGGTAGGTTAGTCATACATTCTCCTCAGGGGCAAGTGCATGAAGTGCCAGTACTGTGTTTGGGGGCATTTGGGTTCAGAGACCTGAAGCTGACAAGTATGACTTCAAGATAACAAATGAGTAAATGAAGCCTTAGTGTTCTGCAGGAGTTCACAGGACGTTCTTGCTGTAGCATGCTTGAACAACTCTGTGCTCTGTCACACCTGCTTCACACAGCAACTTCCAGCCTTGCAACAAATGGCAAAAGTTTGACATCCTGAACTTCCTTACTGAGCAATAAATTCCACCCTGTTTAATGAAGTATGAACAGAGGTCTCCTGCTGATCATGTTCGGTTGGGTTTTTTCTTGAAATTAAGGATGTCCTTCTCTTTATTTTACAATACTTGAGAGCAATATTGTTTTAGGGAGCCAACTGCTTTATCCTTTACCAGCCTGAAGTGCTCTAAAGCATTTAATAGGAACCAAACCATTTTACAAAAAGTGCTATCTCAAAACAGATTCAAATGCAGCTTTACCTAGGAAAGCCATGGAAACACATTTATTTTTTGTTTTTCATATGGAAACAAATGTTCTGTTCTTGTACCATGTGAAACTGGAATAGATTCAGGTCAGGCAATACATATTCATTCCTTCAGACTCCTTGACAGTTTTAACTACAGTCATTTCCCTCTCCAGCCCACTCCTTTCACTTCTAACTAGGAGAATGGGAATTCCTTCATCTTTTGGGAATTGTGCTTGCATGTCTCTATGCCTTTATGGATAAAAATCTGTTACACTTCATCTACATGGAACAGATTCACAATTCAGTGAATTGTGTTCTCGGGTGTTGTGATGCAAAAATATCAGCATTCACCAAAAATGGCTTTCAGTGATAGGCTTTTTTTCTAGATTATTGTGAGCACTTTTTATACTTCTTTTAGTATTACAAAATTTGTTATGGGAAGTATTAATCTGGGTGAGTCATGGTAGATCAGCGAAGGTTCCTTGTCTGTGATCTAAAATGTCACTGATAAAGCCTAAAACCTTGTCTTTACATAAATGAATGTATCCACTAGTCTGCAGTGATGCCAATTAATCATGTGCAAGCAGACATGTAATGCCTGTCCTGTCTGATCTTCACCAAACATCTGATTTGAAATATGTTCGGGACAATAGCAACTGTCTCTTTTCTTTGGAAAGTTGAGAAATATCCATAGGGAGCGTTTGTATGAAGGTGTGAAAAATATTCCATAAAAGCTTTTACTAGACCTTAAGCTGCGGTGTGACATTACACCCAAAGGAGACTCAAATCAGTTATTTGCTTTGTTCATTTCAAAATTGTTCTTCTCTCGCCTGTTTTGAGGGTTTGAGGGTTCAAGTGGCAGCATTAGGAGTTGAGAAGGCTGTATTGTACTGAACAAAATGAGGGCTGTTCTCCAAAACCCTGTCCCCTGTTACACAGGGTCCATCTATACTGCAGGAGAAAAGAATAAGTAACAACAGATTAGTTGTGCAGGGTGCCACACAAAACACATTGCCTGTGTGGAAGATTCAGGCCTCTTCTGAACACTGAATTCATGTGCTGCTGAAAAGGTCTCCCCTCCCCCCAGCTTCTGTGAACCAACACCTTTTCTCTTTTTTCTTTCTCTTTTCTCTTTTCTCTTTTCTCTCTTCTCTCTTCTCTCTTCTCTCTTCTCTCTCTTCTCTCTTCTCTTCTCTCTCTTCACTTCTCTTCCCTTCCTTCCCTTTTTTCTTTTCTCTGTTACAGAACATTAACGTGCTGGAGGTGGTTAGAAATTTTTCTTATTAAAATTTATGTTTGGAATAGTTACCAGGTCACCAAACTGGCTAAATACAAAGAAAGAGGATTTAGCTGAATCTGAGCCAACGATTTACAAATAAATCTCTTGGGGTCTCCAGACACTGGTGGATCTCAACAACACTTTGATTTGAAGGCAGATTAAGGATTACAAATACTTTATAAATCTATTTTTAGCTTTGCTGCCATTACATGAAAGTGAAGGATTCAATGCTACTTTTTCACCATTTCTTACCTCTAGCAGCAGACTGGAATGATTTATTTTGATAGGCTGAAAATGTTAAGTGTTTATACTCCATCTGTACCCAGTGCATGGAAGAGTGGTGGATGGTGTGGCCAGAATGCATTGGAACTCAGGGAATTTTGGCATCACAAAATGGGGGAGCCATGGAAAAAAAAAGGGGTTGCCTGGTAAACTTCTCTTTCACACAGACTGGATGTGGATGAGTAGTGGATGAATATTTCAGCTTTCATGGCTCTTTGTCTAAAGTCTGGATACTTGTGCCTGATTCCCACTGAGGAGCATGGTCACTGTGGGATACTGCAACTCCTTGACACATCATTCCTGACTTGCTCTTGTGTCTGGTAGGGAGACATCTCTTGCTGTACTTTGCCATCATCCTCTTAGATACAGGGATTTCAAATAACAACAGAAATTGCCAGGTGAGTTTCTGTAGGAATAACTAGGTATTGGGATACAAAGTGATGGACCTGCCTTCTCCTACCATATATGTGATTTGCCTTTTCCAAACTTCCAGCAGCCTGCTCCGGCAGTGTGAAACTGCAGGAATTTTGTGAAATTCTGTCACAGAAAAGCCCTGTCCACAGGGCTGCACAATCAGCATCCTTTAGTTCTCCAGTGCATTACACCTTTTCCCCCATTCCCCTCTTTGTCATCTGCACCAGTTGCTTGAACCATTTTGTTCTGCTGTGTAAATTCAATTCAGTCCCAAAGCAGAGTCAGGAGGGGATGGGAGAAGGCTTGATAGCTTCCATTTCTCTGAAACCTTCTTGATTTGGTGCTTTATAAATGTTAGAAATAAAAACCTGAGATGATATGTAAATGTTATTGAGCCTTAGCTGGGCTAAAGGTGTTGAGATTTGCCTGCAAAAGACATCTGGATATCTGTCAGCACAATGTTTGTTCTTCGTATTATTCTTTCAACCTGCTGTAAACAATTTCAATGGCTTCTGGATTTCCCCTTGATATACAAATGAATTTTCAGTGCTGATCCTCCCTTTGTCTCTCTTTATCAGTTCATATGCCAAGTGGAAACAAAACTCCCTTCTGTGTAATCCTGAGCTGTGTGCTCCTGTGGGACTAGTCCTGACAGGGAAGGAAAGGCAGCCCCAGCCCTTTCTCTGCCACCAGCCTTCAGGAGAGTCAAGCCAGCAGAGTGCAGAAAGTCAAGGTGGAGACTTGATCCTTGAAACCTGTCTCCAACCTTTCCTCCAGGCAAGGAGGAAAAACAGGGCAGAGGGTGAATTGCAGCTCGCCCCTTCCACAGCTTTATACAAAGCCTTTGAACCCTTGCCCTAAGGGGAGCCAGGGTGCCCCTGCAAGGCAGGGGGCTTCTAACAATGTGCCCCTTGTGCTGGCTGGCTTCTTCAAATGCTGCAGTATCTTGAATTATCTTGTTAATTGCTTCATCAGAAGGAACTCCCTTCTGATGTAAGAGCAATTTCCTACTCCTGTTGCTGGATGGAAGCTGAAATAAAGCAGTTTCATCTTGAGAAAACTATCAACCCTGAAAGAGTTGGGCTTTTATTTTAAGTAATGTAATGAGCAAACGCTGCTTGGAAATCATTAAAAGAACATATTCACAGCTCCAGCCCCTGCTGTCCAATGTGTATTGATGAAGCTTTTCCTGAGCCAGGAGGATGCAGGTTAATTTCTTCTGCTAAATTGACAGCAGTGGGGGCAAGATATTTTGCTGCTGCTGTGTATTGCATTTCCATCACAGGAAATGTGCAGTCAAATACAGGCTATTAGTGTAAGTGTGGGTGAATGGTGCGAGGGAACATTCATAATGATTTCTTTGTAGAGGTTTGAAATTAGAGTTGGCAGAATTAATTTTTAGCTATACCATTTTTTCCTGGGAATGCTGAACTGTTCACACTTTTGTAGCATGCTGAGTTCCATCTGAAGGTAGGCTTGTGGTTTGGTTTTGGGTTTGTTTTTTTTTTTTCTTAACTGAAAAGCTTCTCAGATCTGCAATAGAAATAGAAAATCATACCCTACAATAACTAGTGATTTAAAACTTTTGCAGATAACATATAAGATGTGTATACTCATGCATTTCCTGTCCTGCTGGATGTGGAGCAATTACTTGAAATTTGCTTTCCATGCTCACAGTTCCTTGACCATAAAGATGTAGAATCAGCTACCCTGCCCCAAGGATTGTATTTGGAGCAGTTGTTCTCTTTTTATTCTTAGGTATATACAGTTCTGACTATGGCAGAAAGATTGAACTTGTACCAGGGGTGTAATAAATTCAGGTTGATAGCTCAAATGAAACAGAAGAGGGGTAGATTGAGCTCCAGCTGCCCACCACATCCATCTACCCAAGAGATGTAGGCTTTTCTAAGCCTAGTTGGTGACACTGAGTGCAGGCAGGCATCCCAAGCAGACTTCAAAGCACTGGGAAATTATCTCAGAACAATTCTCTTGCAGAAAAAAAAACAACTCTAAAACTTCAGATCAGTATGAGGGACACAAAATTTTCACCAAGTTTCTGAATACAGAATTCATCCGTACACTCAGTGAAATAAAGTTTTTAGAGGAGCTTCAAGATCCTTTGGAAAGAGGATGCTGAAAAACATCGCAAGCAAATTACTAGCATAAGGTAAAATACAGATGGAATATGCAGGCTTGTGTTCTTCCTTCAGTAAAGCACTCTTCTTTTTTGGTGTTACAGCTTTGTAAAATAACACCTACAGCAACTGTTTTTTGGAGTTATATCACCACCTCCATGGTTCTCCTTTGTATAGATGTTGTTCAGCTGACAGGAGCTGGAGCACTGAATATTTCTGGATCCTTACAATGGGCAGGTTTCTAAAGCTCCCCGTGCTTTGTGTTGCTCGGTGACAGCAGGGGACGGGTGCTGAAGGTGACAGATGAGCTGATCCAGCAGAAGCACTGTGTCATTTCTTTGTCTGTACCTCACACACGTGCAGTCTTTCTGCAAGGATTTCTCAAGGAGACAGCCAAAACTAGTGTGGGAGAAATTGTTTAATAATGGCTGAGACCCTCATTAGCTGGAGCCCTAAAGAGAGAAAATGAAGACAATTTGGGGTATATTTTTTGAGGGAAAAAAAATCTGATTATTCTTGCATTTCACTATTGCCTTCACCAGTGAAGAAAGAACTATTGTATTCCAGAATTTTTTGCATTTAGTGATTGAACTCTCAGCTACAAGGCTAAATCAGATGACCCAACACTTGTTCGCTTTCACTCACTTCTTTCCCTCAAGGATGAGCTGAGTTTGCTCCTTGAGTTTGACCATGGAGGTGGAATCAGATTTCATAAGGGAAATGAAAATCTCATTTTCAGACAGATGTTGGATATTAAAACCAGACACATGTTAGGAAGCTTGATCTGAAGAGCTATGCATATGGTTTAATTTTTTCAGTAGAAAATGTAATTAAATTGTCTGGTATTCCTGGATTAGCCCATAGTGCTTCATGCTGTAATCTTGCACGAAGATCTAATGAATGTGGTTTTGATATTTCTGGTATATGTAAGCTTTTTTTTATTGTGAAGGATTGGTATCTGGCTCAATTTATTTACTAATTAACCTTCTTTTGTTGACTGATGGTCGGAGTTGGTGTGCTATGTGGTCATAGATAAACTCATCCTCTGTTGTTACTCTGGGAAGAATGTGTTTAAACTTTGATTTCTCTAAATATTAATACTAACTGTGAAGCTTTTTCTAATGGTAGAAGAAAATAATCATTTTGTGCAGCATAGATTTCTTTACTGTATGTTTTCATAAGTTTACTTTGAATTTGGGTCATACTGATTCCTTGGTATGCCACTTCCTAGAGGAGAATCACAGAAGATAATTCCAAACATACTCTTTGGCTTGTTTTTCCTTTTCTTCAGAGGGAAATAATTGTGGCTGAGGGAGAAGGGTAGCAGAGAGGCATTGGTGCACATGATTTTTGTCAGGGAAAAAGTGAGTAAATAAAATATAAAGGGCCACTCCTTCAGCATGCATGAAGATGTGTGCAGGCTTTGCAGATCAGCTGTCTGCAAGGGCTGAGACTTTCTCTAGAAACCCTGGAAGTGAAGCATGGAAGTAAGGTCTGGTCTGAAAAAACAAGTTACCACATACCCCATGGATGTGTAAGAACATCTCCTTGCCTGTTTAAGAGCAGCAGGGACAGAGCAGCAGCCCGACACGTGATGGCAACCAGGGTCTGTGTGCTGGGTGTCCCTGGAAGGGCGGCATCCTGTACTGCTGGCGGTGGGATGTGCTGCTGCCACGTCTGCCTCGCTGCTGTCAGACGTGCTGGCTCAGGGGAGCAGAGTGTGGGATGTGACACTCGTGTCTGGATGTACCACTCGTGTCTGGATGTACCGCTCGTCTTCTCCACTGTGGAAAATGAAAACAGCCAGCTTTTTCCCATAGTGCAGATGTTTGTCGCTTTGTGGTGTTTGGCTACTGTAAGGCTTATTTAGTGTGGATCAGATGGAAAGTGTGCAGAGTGATTTTCTGACTCCTGTCCAAAGAAAACCTTGGATCAGCTGGCATACAGTGTTCTGAGAGCTGGCTCAGCTGAGTCTTCCTAGAGCTGGCAAATGAGCTGCCTGTTCAGCCATGAGGAGCCTGCAGCAGGCAGGGGTACATCACTGGGGCAGGGTAATACATAGGTAAGACATCAAATAACTGCTGCAGGTATTTAGACTCCCAGCCACTTGAGCAATTCCAGCTTGAAGAGTGGGAGGCCAAAATAATACATGCTCAAAGCATGGAGAGTGACTGCAAGGAGGAAAAGTGAATTGCCCACTTTGATATCACTCAATCCCTCAAGAGAGGCCCCAGCAGACAAAAAGACAAAGATTGTAAACCAGGTTAGGTGGTCACAGTCTTCTTCATGATTTAACTAAATGTGTTATATACTGATTTATGTAGGCAGGCACTGAAGCTTCTTTCTGTGAACCCTGCCCGTACCACTGGCCAAGCTGAGAGCCTCACCTTCAGTGGCTGGGTTTTGGTGGCATGGACACTGTCCCCTCTGGGCAGCTTGGTGTGGTAGGAGGAGGTGGCAGATTGAAGGGGTAAAAGAAGTGTTGGTCTGCTTCCTTGGGGCAGGTGACCCTTCTCCAAGTGATGTTCTACAGCACGGTGATGACTGTGCCACTCTGTGTCTGTCAAGGCCTTGTGTGCCTTTGGGTTTTGCTTTGCAGGGTGTGCAGGAGTGCAGTTGAAAAAAGGAAGGACTGGACTTTTTTGAGGAAAAATGTGCTTTGAAAGAGCATAATTTATGTCATTTCAAAGGCAGGAGGTTTTAAGCATCTTTGCCTCTCTGTTTCTCTTTTTAAGCATCTTTGCCTCTATGTTCAGAAATCTCAGCAGAAGTAGTCGTTTTCCTGAAAGGAATATTAACTGTCGGGAAAACTTTGTAACAGCTGTAGCAGACTGATCTTATGATGGGTTTTGGTTTTGAGTTACTTTTAACTTAGGATGTCCCAGTTTTTCTGGTCTCTAAGCACCATCTGTATCTCTTTCTAAATACCTACATTAACCAATTCTTATTGTCTGAAACCCTAATATGCTTTTTTTCCCATCCATGGCATCTTCACAACTTTAAATCTATGTGCTAGGGCCAACTATCCAGTATTGATTTAGCTTCATTGTTCAAGGACTTTTTTTTAATGAAAGTTTTAATATTTTTCTTAATCTTAGAGGCAGATTTAAGATCACCTTGTTTTACAACCAAAGTTCTTTTGCAGAAATTTGAAGCACAGAATTTCCCTGGAACACTTGCAGCTGCTAATGTTAGATTTTATACTTAGAAATCAGTAGGTAATAATATATCTCATGATAATCTAGCATCTGGGGAAGTCCATGAGCGCTCAAAGACAAACAGGAGGCCAGCCACTCAGATAATTACCACTTCACAGCCCTTTCAGTGAAAGGCTACAGAGTGGGATTGGTGCAAAAATGCCTTTTAACAGGAGATGCCCAGTATCAGTGAGAAGTTTCCACTAGAAATACATACAGGGAAAATATTCACTAGTACAACTCTAACTCATGAATTATCATTTAGATGGAAAAAACAAAACCCCATAAGTGGTGGTATGAAAACATTTTTGGAATTAAACCACCCCATGTGTAGTCTGTAGCGTTTTTTTTTCCGTCAAGCTGTTTTAGGCTAGGCTGGCAGCCTCTAGTAACGGGATTCATTTGGCTCTCAGCAAGCTGGCAGGCATCTTACAAGAGGGAAAATTTGGCTGGGCATTCTGTTTCTTTATACCTTTTGGAGTCAGCTATGGTAAGTTGAACTGCCAGAGAGAGGTTTAGATGGTACCCTCCTTATTCAAGGTGTGTGACAGAATGCATTCAAGAGAACTGAGGCAGATGCATATCTTGCTTAGATCTGCATTTTAGATTTATCATCTTTGTTGCCTTCTTGAGTAGCAGTGAAAATTAAATGAAGTGGCAGTGCTGAAGCAATGTGCTCTTACTCATCATCTCTATTCACCCACCTTTTCAGCTCATCTCTCTCTCTTCCCCCTTTTTTTTTTTTTCCTGGTGACACTTCAGCACATGCTGTGAACATATGCCAAAAAGCTCATTCTTAAAAGCTGCCTTCATTCATCTTGAGCTGTTATCAAGAGCTTTGTCTGCTCTGTGGGTAAATTGCACAGCGCTGAATCAATGTCCTCTTGTACTGGAAACCAGACAATTCTGACAAACTCTGCTGCATTCATAGGGAGTGAGTGAAGAGATGGCTTAGCTCATGCAGAATGCAGGGATCAAAACACCTTCTGCCTCTCAGCTGAGGCGGTGACACAAACGTGATTGCTGATCCTAAACCAAAAAAAAATTAGAAATATTTGCTTGCTGCAAGTTACTTTGTATGCTTGATAGATATTCCAGCATTACAGATGACAGTTTTTGGAGCATAAGCTCCTATGTGTACTTCATCAAGGTGATTTTCAGATCATGTATTATTTTGGCTCTGCACTTGTTTCAAATTCTTCTTAATGTAATTTTAGCTGTAGCATGAATGTACTTAATACTCTCCTTGACAGGAAACCTCAGATGAATAAACCAGACCTATCATGTAATTAAAGAGTTTCTTTGAAATTGGCTTCATTTCAGTTTTTAAAATGTTGTTTAATTTGTTCCAGAAGTAAAGTGAACTTGTTTTTTCAGACCTTGGTCATGATTGCTGGTGGTCGGAGCTATAATAAATTGAATTCCTTCCTAATAAATTGAATTCCTTCCTAATTTAAACACATTGTAAATATGTAAACTGAGCTATAGTCTGCAGGCATTGTCAGGCATTGGCAATACAAAGTGATAGTACCTTTCCAAAGAAAATTGTCTTTTTAATTACACAGAATAACAGAAACTGCTTCTTCCCATTGCAGATACACAAATGTTGGGAACTTGTTTGAGTGACAGGTTCTGCAGTAATTTGAGTACAATAGTTTAGCAGATTTATGTTGAGGGAGAGGAGAGAAGGGGAAAAATACAGGCTCTGCTAGAAACTACATATATATTCAGCAAGCAAATGAGATACAAGCTTTGAAACAATAAGCTGCTCTATAATGCACAGACAGTCTTTCAGGATACCAAGCCTCAGCTCTGAAGTCGCTCTACACATTGATAAAAATGTCTAACTGAATGAAATAAGTTTATTCTGTCTCATGTTAAAGCCCTGTTAAGCTACTGAGAACTGGCTGAGCTTCTGACTCAGTCATTGTTCCTGTTTTTTTACAACTCCTCCCAT
Source organism: Geospiza fortis (assembly GCF_000277835.1). Lineage (NCBI taxonomy): Eukaryota > Metazoa > Chordata > Aves > Passeriformes > Thraupidae > Geospiza > Geospiza fortis. The sequence continues at coordinate 5,934,134 of NW_005054305.1, read as the reverse complement.
TCAGTTAATTAAAAAACCTGTTCCTGAGCAGGGAACAAAAGCACTTTTTATACAGAATTGGTCTATGTGCGTTTTAAAGATTTCTGCTTGGTGAATGCAGTATTTCTTTAGCTTTGTTTACTGCAGCACAAGTGGCTGCCAGGGGCAGTGCTGGGGATGTGACTGCTCTCCTTGGGTGGAGGACACACCGTCCCACACTTGGGCCAGGGTGTGTGCTGCCCACGGCATGGGGGCAGAACCTGAAAGGCACAAAAGACTCAGTGAGCAAGAAGGCAATGAATGGTGCTCAGGTCAGGCCACAGAGATGGGGATACTCATGTGGGAGTAGCAGGAGGAAAAAGATCCGTCAGCAAAAGAGCAGAAAGCGTAAAGGATGGTCGGCTTGCAATTGAAGAAAGTGTCTTTGCGCTGAGGCAGAACCATTAAGAGCTTGAGTTTTGGTGAGTGCTGGCTTTGAAGCTTTTGCCAAATCAATAAATAAAAGCTGTTACTCAGAAAGGCAAAGTTAATCATTAGGCTCAGAGGTTGCTGCTGTTACTTTAGTGAAAGTTTTGACTTACCAAGAAATAGAAGAATGTGTATGAACTTGTTCAGGAGAGCTGCTTTCACTTTGCAAATTTATGTTTTAAGAGATGGATACCAAATCCAGAAAGTTGTCTGGTGTAAATCCACAACTTGCTTGTGGTTAGGATCCCTGGAATCCATATTGTGGTAAAAATGCACTTCTGCACATCTTAAATCTCTCCCTATAATTGCACTCTTAGTTTTTTAAATCAGTGTGAAATTCTAGGATTCAGAGCAGGCCTGACACAGAGACTGGAATTTGCTTGTTTCTAATTTGCAGAGGTTAGCTCTCTTCAATGCAATCAAATTTTGGTCCCCTAAAATTATTAGCCCTGTGTTCAAACTCATCTGTTTCTCTAAGAATGAAGCCTCTTCCACCTGTCACTATTACATTTTTCTGTTGCCACAGGTGAACACAGTTTCTCTTTTGAATGCTGTCTGGTTTTTATCTTTCTGTCAGTGCAAAAATTAATTTTAATCTTTTTGAAAGAATTTAGGCACTGGAATTAAAAGAAGCTGTTCCACTAGAACTGCACTGCACTCAGGTCCTGAAATATTGCTGCCCTCAGAAAATACTCCAGTTTGTTCCATTGACACTTCATTTGCACCAGGAACTGAAGTTCACTGTTGAGCAAGTGTGAAAATGGCAAGTGTGAAAGGTGGATTTTCTGTGAGGAGGCACCTGCTGAGGCAAGGGAAGGATGTCATTGGGTTTCTGTACTCATTAGGTACTTGTGGTGCATAATCCCCATGCAGATTATGGACTACAACTGCACTGTTGCTGGTGTGGGCATCAGCCCACAGGAACAGATTGTGTTATTGTGTTTTCTCCAAATTATTAATTACAAATTTGTTCTGGAATAAAAGGAAAAGGGATTTTCTCTGCCAGCATTGAGGAGGAAAAGTTACACATTCATAATTTCTTCTGAAATCAGCTTTAATGAGGTGAGTGATCTGTGGTATAAAGGCAAAATATTTGGATGCAGCTGTGATAGAGAATCCCAGCATGCTTGGCTAACCTTTACCAGGTATTCTAACATGGTCTGTTTGAGCCTGCTTGAAACTAGCAATATTAATTTCAAATGTTAACCAGGAATTTGTTCTGTCACTCTCAACTTTCTTCTGTGCTTTAATTAAATGTTAATCTGTTGTAGACAACCCTGTTTGTTTAATGTCTGTATGTCTTGGGATGGATGTACACTGATCATTTGGGAGGAGATCACCTAGCTAGGACTAGATCCAAAGGCAGATTAGGTCTGTGTTGCTTCTTACTTTTAAAGGTATGTGGTGTCTTTCACTCAGATAGAAAAATCTGTGGGCACAGGAGTGTGAGGTTCTGTTAAGGGTCTTATCTGCCACTCCGTGAGGGGTTTGATGTTCAGTTTACATTGACATATCTAAGCTCAGTCTCTGCTCCTTAGGATTAATTTTTAGCCCCAAATCAGCATTAATGTATAAGTGAAAGCAATGCATTTACTTAGTAAGGCAAATGTTTCAAAGAATTGTAAGAACTGTAACCATAAATGTTCTCACCTTTGATTCTGCCTCAATTGCTTTTCTGGTAGTTTTTGCTAAAGGCTTCTAAGTGAGGGATTAAGTTGTCTTTGTCTTCTTATCAAGTCTTCCTCTCTGGTGGCAGGCAGTTCCATTGGATGTTCCCATAAGGATCCTGGATGCTGCTGCAGTAGGTTGGAGCCATAAGCTTTCAGTGACTATTAAACATTGTCATAACTGAGATCTGCATGGATATTATCCACTCCAGTACCAAGGAGATGATGCTCATACAAGGAAAGATTTTGCCATTGGGCAGCTGCTGTAAAATGTAGTCACCTCAATAGTGTTTCATGCAAGCTCTGGGTTGGTTTAGCTGGGCTTTCTGTAACTCTTTCTCTTTCTCTCAGTCCCTTTTTGAGCTGTGATCAGGATAAGTGCTGATACTCACCAGGAGAGCATCCCATGTTCATGTCTGTCTTTATATTCTTATTCTTCAACAGGAAACTTGCCACAGCTTTTGTTAACAGTAATTAGGAAAGTCAGACAGTGTGGTACTCATCAGAGTCCTCTGCATGGTCAACTGAATATGGGAACTAACACACTGCTTATGGAACATACTCTTCATGTCTGTTGGAAGCACATGGGAAAGGAAGAAAATTATGCTAATTACAGGTTAGATCGATGATAACCCAGTAAGTTAAATCTAGTTAACTTACCGTCCAGACACTCAAAAACATGTGACCCTGTAAAATGGAACATTTCATTGTGGTAATCTTGTATTTGTGATGGTAATAACTTATGAAACAAAGGTTGGAGGTTAGGCTTGTTTTCCCTGTCTGTCTTTTTACATGATCTGTAACCTAAAATTCCCTCTCTTGCAATATCTGTGAGTTAAATCTGCTTTAAGCTATCATCAGTCACCATTTGAACTGATTTTTCTTTGTTATGCTGCCAACAGAATCTTTCTCCTTTTTTTTGTTATGCTACTTACGAATCATAAAAGTAAGATAAGACAAAAGAGAATGCTAGGCTGTACCATCCCCTTTGCTTTGCCTGCACAGGATTAGAGGGTTTGATTAGCAAGCATTGCGTTGCTGTGTGGGAAACTTGGTTGGATTCCCTTCCTTGATCTCTCAGATGGTGTCTGTGCATATGCACAGGTGATGTGTCAGTGGGCTGATGCTCTGCTTCAACATGTCTTACCAGGTTGTGTGCCTGACTCATTCTTTCTTGTTTGATTGGGTATTTGTGCCACAGACCTGACACAGTGAGGAATAAAGGCATTTAAGCCTTCAAAATCTTCATAAGATTTCCAGGAAGTAAAACTATTCATTCTGAAGGGCTCCTTCGCCATGAAATGTTACACAATATCTGCTGACTGAATGTGCCTTTGTGCCTTGCCCTCTGCTTTTCAGTGCCATAAGTTTAGCTCCAGTACACTTGATGAATTCTACTGGTGTCATGTTTACTTAGATCTGTCTCTAGTTCGTGTTCTGTCTGGTTTTTTAATACATTCCCAAAATTTCCAGAAGATTGGGTATAGATTGGGACACAGGAGGTCCTCTTCTTCACCTGTCTCCTTAAGAAAAAGTATTGACAGGCAGTTCTTAAAAAAACAGAGGGAATATTTCTGTTTCTTACGCCTGTTTCAAGGTGATTATGCCTTAAGAATCAATCATAGCATTTCTAGTTTGTATCCCAGTGGTCATCCTTTGGAAGCTGTGCACCAAAGATATACTTGTGTATTTCCTGTTGTATTCTCCACCCTTTTATAGTTTCCTGTATGCCTTCAGCAGGCTACAATATGAAAATGAACAAAGAAGTTCTCATGAATAACTCCAAAAAATATCTTCTCTGCCCCCAAGCCATTTTTTCCGTAGCTCTCAGAAGCTATCGGTGTGGCAGACAAGGATGAACCTGTGCTGCTGGGCAGTCTTGCTCTTTCTTTGACTGAGGGGTTGAACTTACCATGGCACTGCATCCATGTTAGTTTGCTGCCACATCCCAACCTGAGATGGAATCAGCAGATCCTTCAGTGGAGATTTCAGAGATAACAGAGCAGGTGATTCACTTTCCTGTCTTCTCTGTGAGCAGCGAGCCTGCCTGCACTGGTCCATTTGTGGCCTGCTGTCTGCTCAAGCTGTTGAAAACAGCATTCTGTAATTCCATTTACGCTTGCAATTCCTCTCTTTGCAGTGGGACTCTGCTGCTGAGTGTGCCTGCACTCTTCTCTCCTCTGGAGAGCTGGGAACAAATGCTTGCTGTTGACAAGCTGGACGATGACAAAAGTGAAGCAAGGCATTTATTTCCCACTCATCATGACTTCTGCATGTCTGCCAAGCCCTTTCACGTTGGCTTAGTGATAGGTCCCTGAAAGAGCTTCAGTATTAATTTACACTGTGGTCCCAGTTAGCTACATGATACCTCTGTCAAAGATTGTGATGGGCTTTTCTTCCTTTTCTCAGGTCTAGACAGCTGCAGCCACTGCTAGGACAACACTTCTTGCAACAGCAAAATGCCACATTTTGGTTCTATGCAAAGACATATTGGCAAATGTCAATTTAAATTAAAAGTTTACTATTTTTCTTTAAATTGCAGTGTTATGGTTATAGCTTAATCTATTATTTTAGAGTCTTTATTTTGCCATGCTCTCTCTTGACTGGCTGCCTTATCTAAGGACTAGTTATGGATGAAATAGCTCTACCGTATGATCTAGTTGATGGGCTGACAGGGTAGGCCATAAACTGAGATTTCCTTCCTTTGTCCCCCACTAAAATGAATTCATATCTTTATTAGACATTGAGGAGAGTTGTATACACAATCAGATAAAGACTGCATCTAAGAACCGGATCTGCTGAAGTGTGCTTCTGGCTTATGCTCTTGAACTCTGCCCAGTTATATCAAAGATCATCATTTTGTGAAGAAAAACAAAGTAATTTGCTATCAGTGTTATGCACAGGAATGCTGAAGAATCTAGGCAAGAACTGTCTTTTTCCAAAATGATGTTATTCTGGCAGGTAGAGCCTTTCCTTTTTGAGTAGCTCTGCAGTTCTTTGAAATACTAAAATGCAGTCAGCAGTCAACAAATAATATGAAACATAAACCTCTGCAGTACTTTTGCTACCCTGCTGTGCTGTCTGCACATTCTTGAGGAGCACTGGGCCTTGCACACAGCCTCACAGAGGGCTGTGAGACTTACTAAATAATCAAAGACAGATAATACAGGTCCTGCCTCCTTGGAGAAACGTTTACCAGCTAGCACAGCTGAGCAGAAGTTTCAGTGACCTTCCATGTTTCCTATTGATGACATGCATTTATTTTTTTTTAACAGAGTTTCTTTTTCCTGCTTTTCTTTTTAGTGTATGAGGATAAGCATGCTCTCATGCTTTTATATCAATGAAAACTTGACAGTTTGTCCAGCCAGTGAATGCCTGCCATATATAAAAACTGCCTGGGTCTAGGTACAGTGCAGTCGCTGTACAGAATGTTTCTGTTTCGGGAACATTCTGGACTGTTGGAAACTGCTGGACTATTTGAGGGTAAGGGGTAAGTCACTGCAAAAAACAGGGGATCTTATATCACAGAAATAACCTGAATGAGCTGGAGTTAGGAATGTGTGTAAGCCTGCAAGAACCTAAGCAATGGAAGCAGCAGAAGCTGGGACAGAAAGGGCTGATTAATGCCCCTGCTCACAGCCATTCCAGGGCCAATCTGGCAAGAAGGAAGATGGACTGATCTTCCTGCTCCTAATGGGTTTTTATAAATGCCTTCATAAACTGGAGAATAAGCACTGTTTTAAGTCCTTCCTTGCCTTTTTATTTTTCCAGACTCATTTCCACCAGTGGTAGATTTACTGTCTTTGCTGTAAGTACCTTCACAGAGAAATAAGAATTCATAATCTACAGAGATAATATATACTGGGATGAAACTGTTCCAATACTGTGCCTGCCAGAGGCCAGACAGAAAGATAGAGAGATAGAAAGGTTACAGGAGTTGTTCATTTCTCCCTAGCGTTTGGCTGCAGAGGAATAGCCATACCTGCTCAGTGGACCATGCAGGTATTACGAATCTTTGATCTTTCTGAACCTTCACTGATTTACTACAGAAACATTTCATTATTCTTTTTGTGCTAGTGAGAGAGCAGGATGAGCTTCTGTAAAAGTATAGTTTTGGCTTTATATTTTCTATTTTTTTTTTTGTTAAATTCTTAAATTACACAAAGTGAAGTTGCCCTGTGGTTTGTTCAAGCTTTCTGTCAGTTTTGTCAAGTGTCCCAAGGAAATTATGCCTTTTGCAAAGTGGAATAAATTTCCACTTTAACATGCAGTCAATCCATACTTATGTCCATTAAACTTGTGTTTCAACCATGCTTTGTTTTTTTATGGAGGCTTGAATAGAGACCCGGTAGAAACATAGGAAGAAATTGTCTGCTTCCTTGTTTGTTAGTTAGTTAGTTAGTTAGTTAGTTAGTTAGTTAGTTAGTTAGTTAGTTAGTTACTGATGTCTGGTTCAAATGTGTATTGTGGGCTTTTCAGCCCTTCTTTCTCTCCTTCCAATAAAAAAACAGTCTGCTTTTTTCAATGAGGAAATGAATTTTTAAAAACTGTCTACAGAAAATCTCAAATTATAAACCCATCTTTTTCATGGAAGAGGCATTTTAATGTCTAGCCCTGACAGCTCCCATGCACAGCATACTTCTTGATTTCGTAACAGGCAGAGATTAATGCTGCCCTTCTCTTCTGTGCTTTGGGATCTGTGTGTACTCCTCTGTCGTCAACCTCCTCGTGAACTGCTGCTTATTAGCAGTGAGGGCACAGACGGCTTTGTGTTTGTGAGGCTCAGCTGAAGGACGAGGAGGATGGCACAGATAGCGACACAGACAGCTCTGAGCGTCGCTTTGTACCCAACCAATTTTCTAAATGATAATTTTCTTTTTTTCTTTTTTTTTCTTTTTTCCTTTTTTTCGCAGGAATGTGTTATTCTGCAGTAGAGAGCAGACTCTGCTCCCAGTTGCACACAGCCTAAAGCGTTTGTTCTGTGTTGAGGAATTTGGGACTTTTGTTGTACAACTTCGGGTTGCAGGGAGTAACTGGCCTTGTCTTGCTACCAGATTCACTGTTGTTAAATATATAAGTCATAGAAAAATAGTATTATTATGCTTCCAAACAGAGTAACTAGAGAACCTAGAATTGAGGGCCACTGTCTCATTCAAAGGCCTGGATGAGTATTGTTCATATCATATATTACTATTCAGTATTTTGTTTTCCTTCCTTGTTCATGTGAATTCATGCTTTGTTACTGTGGCCAACTCAGTTCCCACTCTGAAGTGAGAATTCTCAATTACTTTCTGAACTAGTAAAATTTTATTACTGCATTATACTGCAGTTTCAAAAAAACTATTTAGCTTCCATGCAATATCATATTCACCTCAATTCTGTGCATAAGCATGGAGTATCAAATCAGAAGTTACTCCACTGAGTTTAGATCTGTCTGAGATGACCTAAACTTGCTGTAGTTTGAGTTTGGGCTTTTTTTGTCATTAAAAACTCTAATCACAGCTTGCCTCAAGTGGTAGCCACAGCCAGGAATCCTGCAAATCAGACCCCTGGATCCCAAACCGGGCAATCAGTTAGGGCTGCATCCCAATAGCTGTGTCAGTAGTCAAAGTGGATAACAGTCAAATATAAACGCATCCTCAGGTCAGCCCATGATGAAGGAACACTGTGTGACATCTGTTAAATTTAAGAGCATCCTGCTCTTAGTGACTATCTGAAGTACATCTACTGGCTCTGTGCTTTAGAGTAGTGGTTTTTGTGTGCTGTCAGGTGCTCCCTGGTGCAGCTCATAGTCTCTGCTGCACTGGCACATCCTGACCCCATGCACAAGGGCACATGACTTCACTCATCTTCCCCATTCCTCAGTTTCTTTTAGAGGAAAGTGGTGTGCCTGTGAGGAAAAGGACCTGTTCAGCTGGGGAATGCATCTTCCTTTTGGTTAGGCTGTGGCTGAAAGGGAAATTCTTAATACAGGATTTTCGTGGTCTGTGGCAGACTGGGGATTGAAAAGCACAGCTCTCTCTTCGTTTCTCCATGTGCGTGCTTTGGCATCAGTTGTAACACACTTCCCAGCACCAGTTAACTGAGCAGCTTCTGCTAATTTTTCAGGTTCCCTTAGCCCAAAGGTGTTGGCTGCCTGGCCCCTCTATTGCTTTGCACCCAAAAGGGCTCAAAGTGGACAGGCTGAGAAATTCAGCTTTAGAATGCTGGCATGTTTCTATTGAGTATGTGAAACATTTTCCAAATGCTTGTCTCCTGTCACGTTTCCTGTGGCTACCCATACTGTCTGCCAGGTATAGCTTTATCACTCCTACAGTTTGTAGTCTTAATCGCAGAGGTTCTTTAAAGTTTATGAAAAAGATTTTGCCAGAGTTTTTCAAGATAAGAGGGTATGTCTACAGTGAAAGTTTTCGATACCGTCAGTAAGCAATTAAACAAATTTACAGGGAAGAAAACCTCTGGGGCTACTAAGCCCAAAACCTCTTCCCTCCATTAGGTATCCTTCAGCCATGACTTCTCTGAGAGCTGGGAAGGAGATTCTGGGTAGTATTGCTAATTGTGCATTAACTCCAACCTCCTTACACTGCTGTTGCTTACTCCTGTCTAAGGTGGAATGCTGCATGAGGCAGTCCTGTGGTCTGACCCAGAGAAGCCATTCCTTCTGTGGTACACTATAGGAATGGCTTCCTCAGGTCAGACCAAAAGTCCTGTGGCTTCTACCCCATTGCTGGTCTCCAAAGTACATGAATGCCTTGGTTGAACGTCACATCATAGCATGTCCTGAAGCAGATGCAAAGTTGGGAAAAGTCAACTGATTTTGGGAAGCATAGTGAAGGTTATTAAAACACTAGGAAAATAGTCCTGCAATGAGAAATACCAGCATCTGTAGTTACCCTGCTGATAATACTTCAAAATTACCATGATCACTTTAGAAAGACAAAACATATGGAAGGGTATAAAAGGAAGTCCTGTGCCTTGCAAGTTGATTTTCAGGGTTACAATTAAAAGGGTGTGCCCCTGGCAGCAGGTACAGCTGGGGATGGGCAGCAGCACTGAGCCTCTTGCTCTGGCACCTCTCCTGAGGGGTGGGTGGGTGGGTGGGTACACGTGTGAGCACAGGCCTGGCAGGGGCAGGACAGCTCTCTCATGGGCACCAGGGCTTGCTGAGTTTGCATTGTCTTCTGCTGTTGTGTGGCCTGAAATAGCTCAGTGTGGGTGAGTTCTCCCAAGAAGTGGGAGAAGTGTCACAGAAGTCTCAAGCCTGATGGGATGTAAAGCGGCAGCAGGGTGCTGAGCACAAGAATGCTGAAGGATTGAGAAAATATTTCTGTAGGTGGCTGATATCCTCATGTAGTGGACATATTTTAATGAAGTTCAGCGCTATTTGGAAACAATAATCCAGTGCATGCATTGCAAATTTTATAATGTGATTTACAGGAGCTGCACCAACCATAGATTTTATTCAATCTTTTTCTCATTTTCTAAAGTTGCTTTTTACATCAAGTCTTGCTGAGACCAGCCTTTAACTTAGTAGTAGTTACCATTTCTAAATTTGGAAAGATCACTCCACTGATTTTAAGCTTAAGTCATGCAAACAGTAAACTGTCTAAACTTTTCTTATCTCTGTATTTATAAAATAAAGTTATAAAACTTGTGTTCATAGTGCACACAGGTGATTGATGTGCCTGGCTGTCCCTGGCAGGTCTGCCTGGGGTGGCTCCCTCCATGTTAGTTCTTGCCTTTTACAAGAGATAGAAAATAGCCAAAGTTTTCATGCTGGGGGGAGGTAAAATTAACAAGAAATATTTCTTTCTCATGCTGTTCTGAAGGCAGACACCTTCAAAAGAGTTTTAAATGTGTGTGGTTTAATATCTTATGTTAGCTAAAGTTCTCAAAGGGTTCAGTTTATCATTAAGGAAAGTTAGATGCTGTGCCATTCTTAGGGAAGCCCAGGGGTAAAAGGGCTTAGGTTTAGCCTACTGTTTGATGATGCTGAAAACAAACCCAAACTCCTTATGTTTATTGTTTTGGGGTTTTGTAGGTGTGGTTTCTTTCTGTAAGACTTTTAATATTAAAGGCCCAAAAGTGCTATCTGTACAGATACTATGACACTGAATTAAGTACACAAATGCAAATGCCTCCATAATTATTTACTATTTCTAGAGAGCATGTGATAAACCAATCTTTTTTAATTTCACTTTGGCTGCCACGTGTTCTTTTCATTCCAAGCCAGTGAAAGTGGGTGTCTTTGATGGCAGGTTCAGGAGACTCTACAATCTTTCGTCTTCTTGTTTGGTTGCTAATAGCTGGAAAAATTGACCGAGCAAAATGGTGCAGAAGTTGAGCCAGCAGTTGCCACAGTGACAGTTGTCCAATATAAATATCTTACAATTCTTCTGTTTATCATCTGTTTTCAGGGCAGTTTAAGCTGCTGGAACAAGACCGAGATATTAAGGAGCCAGTGCAGTATTTTAACAGTGTGGAGGAGGTGGCTAAAGCATTTCCTGAACGAGTTTACGTCATGGAGGAAATAACATTCAACGTTAAGGTAGTCCCTGAATAAATATTTGTCCCTGTCTAAATGATTAACTGTTGCAACCTTTATATACATGGCAAGTGAGCAGCGGCGCTGAGTGGGAAGTGTGATTTTTGAGACAAACGAGCCTTTAGTGTTCCACATTCGGTGATGGTGCTCTTTGGGATCATTTCTACAGTCTTAAATCAACATGTCCTCTAAGGGCTCTCCTGCCCTATGGCACTTTGGGGAGCAATCCTGATGATCCATTCAATAATTCATCTAATTAGGATGCTCCTGCCAGATTTTAAACAAATGTTGTTTGTTGCCTCCTTCCTCCTCCCCCTCCAGCAGTCTGAATTTCATTCTCTGCTAAGCAGCAGCTGCTCAAATCCCTCTCCAGAAAGCCTCTTTCTCAGAGAGCATGTAGGGTGAAATGATGAGGTTGCTTGTCTCAAAATTACTGCAGCTAAATACTATTGTGAATAAAATAACAAAAAAAAAAACAAAAAAAAACAAAAAAAAAAAAAAGAAAAAAACCCACACCAAAATAAAAAGACACAGTTGTTCTCTGTGTGCATGTGTGTGTGTTTGCTTGGGCACAGCTCTTGGGCTCATGAAAGGGTCACTGATCCCATGACAGGGTTTGCTATCACCAAACATGCTGCAGTGCAGGGGCATGAAACAATGAAATCAGACCTTGTTCTTCTTTGTCCTATGTACATGTGTGACACTGCACAAGGTAGGTCAGCTCTGCCATGAGAGCAGAGAGGTCTCCAGGCTTATCTGGTTGGTTTGAGCAGCAGCACCATCTCAGACTGGTAGAAGAGCATCCTAGAGCTGGTGTGCAATGGTGGAGATCCACATCGTGTACCCTGCAGGGGAAACTGGCTAATGCTGGTGGTACAAAACTAGCCTGGAATTTCCTGGTCCTTTGCGTATGGGGTTGGGCTTTGTATAACAACCTTTTAATGGCTCTTTCCTCTTTCTTGCACTGCTACAGTTGGGAGCCACCAGCTAGTTCACAGTTTTTATAGGTGTAAGTGGAAGAGCTCATCAGGTAATTTACTCAGTGACTAAGACTCACACCTTGCAAGACAGTAGGTTGTTTTCATTTGTGCTCTGCGTTAACCTGAGCCTGTAAAACAGAGGCTTTCATGAATGAAGGCTACGTGAGAAAGTTGGAGCACTTCTGTAAATTTAGGCAAGGGAACAAGAAAATTTTATCTCTGCTCAGAAAAAATCCTTGTGACTGCTAGCCTTATCCAGAGCTGTGCTGTTATTTCTGTTTTGATCAATGACCAAACCAAGAGAATGGCACAGTAGAATGTGCAGCTTTGATTTTCTAGTGCAAAAAAATATTTGTCTACAGGCTTGTTTAAACCTAAAATGCCATATCTTGAGTTTACCATGAGCGGTTTTGAAACTGTTTTTCATATGTGGCAAACTGAGAAAGAAGCATAGCTTTCTGTTAGATATCAAATCCATTTTTAAAAGGTTTTTTAGTGATATTCCTTAATGTAAATAACAGTAGTAATAATCCAGGTTTAACCTAGTTACACAGTTATCTTGGCAGTATTCCTCTTGGCAGTTTTACAGTTTCATAGAAGTCTATTCCAAGGTTATCATCTTCCAAAAAATAAATGAACTTAGCAGGATTTATTAAAGTGTTTAATAACCCTTTGCATGCAAGAGAATTATGTACGCTAAAATTTTAATATGGGAGAGATTTTGTCAAGCTGATTAGAGCAAAGGGAGGAATACTAAGTACAGTTGATTCCTGTCCAATGTAGCGTGCCTGTTTAAATTCAGAAGAGAGTATCAGAAGGCAGCTAATCCGATAAAAAAAAGAAAAAAAAAGTGCCCAAAATATCTGATGAAGCACTTAAGGTGAGAAGGAGCTCTGAAGTCTGGGAATTCTTTCTTGTTCCAAACACTCAGGTCTTCAGTGGATAATTTTTAAAGAAGGAGCCTGTAGAGTTCCAAGGTGACCAGACAGTCACCGTGTTCTTTTGTCTGTGCTTCTTGAGGTGTGCCTGCGTGTGCCAGTACACCATGGTTATGATTCCACTTGGTGTGAACCTTGCTCCTGAGTGTAAATCCTTGGCAGTTCCAGCAGGATTTCACAGCTACCGCTGCCATTCTCCAAACTGCCTTCTCGCTGAGGTGGGCTGCAAGATCATTTCCAAGGGGCTTACTTTGTTTTTGCTTCCTGTAATAGTTGTTAAAGGGAAAAATCAGCCATTTTATCCTAGCAAAGCAGGAGAGATGGTTCTCCCTTCCTTCCCTGTGGTTTTGCAGCTGGACAGGCTCTCTGGGCAGTGTCCTGAGGCAGGGCATTGAGGATCTGATGGGTGTTTGAAGAACAGCTGTAACACATGCAAGCAAATGCCACTAGTAGGAAAAGGTGGTATCTTTTCAGAGACTAGCAAACAAAAATTTTAGGTTAAATAAAACTTTTGTAATGGCTAAAAGTACTTAGTAACTTTTTTATCCATACATACTGCACTGGATTCCCACTTGGTCATTTCGAGTGGTGGCCAGCAGCATCTACAGGCACAGTAATTTAGAGTGTTCTGGGGATAAGTGAATTTCACTCAGTCAGTAGTATAATCTCTTCCTGATCAAAAAATAGAGGCATTCTGTCCTTTCTTCACTGACCAGATAGGGGAGAACCTTTTTTGTATTAATATTCACTGCATAATTGAAGAGGATTTTTTTTATGTTACAGCATTATGCTACAAATGCGAGGATTTTTTTTATTTTCTATTGCTAGGAGCAAAATACTAAGAATGTTGAGCCACCCCAGGACCCTGTCTTTTGGTGAAGCAACAGCAGTAGATGTCTGCTTTCAACTGCTCCGGTCTCATACATACGGCAGTGTCTACAAACATCCAGGAAGTTATTTGCACCAGGTCTTAAAAACAAGACAAGGAATAACACCCCCCCCCCCCAAATTATACTGAGGACAATTCACCAAAAGACCAAAAGTTTCCTTAGAAAAGCAGCAGTATTGTCTGATAGATTGAACATTGGACAAACTAGGAGTTCCTTCACTCTAAAAACCAGCTCACTTAGTTTTGCAGGACCCTTCAGATTTTCCAGAATAACATTTTGGTTCTGGAGACATCACTTGGTCTCTCTGGAGAGTCTGTGAAGCTGTTTGCAGACACTTTCTAGAATGGACAAATGGGTTTGTGCATTAGCCTTATAATGATTCTTTTCTTACCTATCAAAGATATTGTATGACTGCTGTGAACTTTTGATACCTGATTTGTTCATCTTTTTTAATGTAATCCTCTTTTCACAGTGATTTAACTGTGTTGGCCCATGCAATGTGCATTTTGGCAGAAAGAAATCTGTAGTGAAAACTTCGCCCCTTTTTTGTTGGGGTTTTTTTTTTTGGCAGATGGTAATGCAGTACAGTGGAGCAAAATTGATTTCCTGATGGTAATTCTGGTGCCTCTGATAAACTCACCCTGAGTTGCCATAAAGCACATATATAGGAGGCTGTAACTTACAGTGACATTCTTAAGTGCTGCAGTAGTGACTTCCTTGAAATGAGATGCTGTGTAGATTTTGGCTCCGGACTTCCAGGCAATTCATAATACTTCACCTCAAGAATTAGTGCTTCAGTGGCCTTGTGGCTTGATGCCAGCCTTACAAAGCAGCAAGAGTCAGCTCCAAGCAGTTTGGGTTTTTTCTTCTTTTTCCCCTTTGCCCCCGGTACATACAGGCTCAACACCTCAGTGTCTTGCGTTGGCATTGCAATCCTGTGGCTGCCTCTTTTCCTCCTGGAAAAAGGTGGGTGGCTTGAGTAAGAGAAGCACTGGAAGCTGAGCTGCTGCTGCTGTGTGCCTACATTGAGGTACCTGTGGGGGGGTCCTGCTCCAAAAGAAGCCTGGATGGCAAGTGCCACTGCCTCGGTGGCTCCACATAAAGAGATGCTCCATGTTACGGCTCTGCAGTGCTACCTGCCACATTTTGGGTCAGTTTCAGATCACTGATTTATTTGAGACATTCCTTAAAGAGCACTGAAGCCAGCTGTTAATGTAGCAATTAGGCAAAGTCCCTCTTATCCCAAAGGGAAATGCATGAAGACTTTTACTTGCTGATCCTCTCTTGGGAAACAGACATTTATAAAAGAAAAATGGGATACAGTCTCACTGAATTTAGCCAACTTCCTTGGAAATGTTTGCTCATTTTTTTTTCCTGCTAACAGCTCTCCTGAAGACACTGCTTTACATTTTCAAAATCTTTTCCCATGTTTGTGACCTGTAAAAAAATACATATATCTAATATATATGATCTATTAAATATATCTGCAGTGCTACACTTGGTCCCTTGGCTCTAACAGTAAAAACCATATGCTGTAGCTATGAATCAGAGACTTCACAGTTACAAAGAGCTCTAACAATTAAAAAAAAATCCTAATTGTATTTTTAAAGTGAATGCAATCCTTGCATTACTCTAATCAAGTCTAACAGCTATACCTACCTATATAAAGCCACAAATAATTTTTATAAAGGTGTTCTTATGTGTCCAATTAAAGACTTCTGCTTCAAACTGTAACAAATTAGAACTATTGGAGTCCAAGAGAGCATATTGACTCAGGTGTTACCAAAATCTATTATTGCTAGTTAGCCTTTCCTTAAGCAAAGGGAAGATTATACCTGAGCTTTTCCAAAAAACAGTTTCCTAAATAATCATTCCTTGCTTTTCTGATGCCTGTCTTCTGCAGGACTTTTCAATGGCTTTTCAGTGTTACTGAAATTGCATGAGCCTTAAAATATAAAATATTATAGTGACTTAGACCACTACAGTCTCCACTGTAGTTTTGCAGTGTGTTTGGCAAGATGTATGCCGGTCAGCATCCTGGTCAGCATCCTGGCATCAGCAGTGAGCAGATAGTAGGATTAACAGGCTGGCCGTCAGAAGGGAGAAGGCAAGTACAACAGGGAGGAAGTTCTGGATCTGTGGGTCTTCTGCATTCATTGCTCAGCTTGAATATCTACTTCTGATTCCTAGATGGCATTGGGAATGTAGTGTGGCAAGCACTGCCTCTTTCACAAAGCTGGGGTCGCTGGTTATTCTCACCTGTTATCAATGAAAACTGGATGAGAAGAGCAGAAGAGGGGCAAGTGTGAAGTAAAACTGCAGGAGTTCTTATAGTACACAAACATTATTGTTAAAATGTATAAAGTCCTCCTTGGATATCTGATGCAGCTGAATGAAAGCCTCTTGGATGTTTTGTGCCTTCTGTAGTGTTACCACTTTTCCAGAATTATTATGAGACTTCAGGAGTTTACCACAAAAGGTATGATTATTTCTGAACTAGTCTGTGATCTGGACCATCTTAACTCTGCCACCATGCACTGCTGTCCTGAGTCCATCATATACCAAGGTGTCATGG
This sequence comes from Geospiza fortis, assembly GCF_000277835.1. Taxonomy (NCBI): domain Eukaryota; kingdom Metazoa; phylum Chordata; class Aves; order Passeriformes; family Thraupidae; genus Geospiza; species Geospiza fortis. Next base: position 5,918,092 of record NW_005054305.1, on the reverse strand, counting down.
TTTGACACTGGCACAATGCCAGTGCCCCATGAAAATATACTTGCCTGGTGTTTGCTGTGAGATGTGACCAGGAAATAAGCAAAGCAGGCCTCTACCTTAGAAAAAAAAAGTTTATTAACTAAACTACAAAAGGAAAAAAACCACACACACACACGCACACACACACCTGGAAAATGAAAACTCCACAAAAAAGCATTTCCTCCTCCCCCCACCACATTTCCAATACATCTTCCA
>NW_005054305.1:5910123-5917172 GCF_000277835.1 Geospiza fortis | reverse complement strand
CCTCCCCCGCCCAGCTCGAAGCCGGGCAGGGGAGGCCTTGCCTCTTTGCTGGCCGGAAATCAAAGAGAGAGCCCAAGGGAGTGCTCTGCTTCTAACCCCTGTGCTCTCAGAGGCGCATCCACCCTCAGTGGCCAAGCCTGGTGTCAATTTAAAATCTGAACACCTATTGGCCTCTGGCCACTCCATTCCCAGAAAACCTGCTTCCTGTAAACCCACGACACAAGGATATGCTGTGTCACATTCACCAGCTGGGACCTGCCACTAGCAGGTCCAAGTGTCTGAAGCAGTGTAGGGCTCTGCTACACCCCACCAGCAGCTGCATAGCAGGAAGCAGAGGGGGCCCAGAGAATGGTCTCAGCAGGGTTGTGAAGATGCAAATCCTGCTGGGTCAGTGCTGAGGGCTTAGAGGGTAGAGGGAGATAAGACTGGTGTGGGACTACCCCTTCTGCCTTCTAGGAATAATTTATGATATGCACTTTCATGTTGTCTATAAGTGTATTATTTGGCATGGAACCATAGAATCATTTAGGTCAGAAAAGACCTTTGAGATCATCAAGTCCATCCATTAGCCCAGCACTGTCAAGTCCACCAGTAAACTATGTCCCCAAGTGCCACGTCTTCACATCTTATAAATGCTTCCAGGGATGGTGACACAACCACTTTCCTGGGAAGCCTGTTCCAGTGAATGACAACCCTTTTGGTAAAAAAAAAAAAATATTTCCGGATATCCAATCTAAACCCCCCCAGTGCAACTTCGGGCTGTTTCCTCCTCTCCCATCTGTTCATAGGAAATGCTCTGCATGACTAATTCCTGGGCTTCTGGAGGCCCTGTGAAGCTCACCAAAGGCAGTGTAAAACCAAGCTAGAGTTCACAGCTCTTTGTTGATTTGTCTGTAAGTTTTGTGGCTGTTGATAAAGTGAAATGTTTGAACAAGGAAGAGCAAGTCTGATTTTCATATGTCATTGCTACAAGGACAAGGTAAGGATCATTTAGCCTAATGATCCTTAGCCTTTGTAATCTTCAGAACAAAAGCTGAGCAGTATCTGTGCACTGTTATGTTTTTTGAGAGAGATATATATGATATGTATGATATATCTTTGTTGCCAATGTGCTGGAACACATATTTACCTACCATTTACCTACCAATTTTAAAGTATAAGCAGCACAGTGGGATGTATCAGCAATCTTAACATCACCATAGGTAGAATTTAGTAGCTAAATTTCTGAGGTCTTAGACTTTTAATTTCATGTTTTCGGTTTTTATTATAATTTTGAGCAGCAACTGACGCCTTATATTTTTGTTTAGAAGAAAGAATGCAGAACAGTATTTTTCCCAGAGTGCTAAACTAGAACTATGGCATCATCTTTCTTTTCATAGAATATCATAGAATATCCTGAGTTGGGAGGGACCTGTGAAGAAAATAAAGTCCAAGTCCTTGCTTTGCACAGGACACCCCAAGAATTGCACCATGTGCCTGAGAGCACTGTCCAAATGCTTCTTGAACTTTTGTCAGTCTTGGTGCTGTGACCACATCCCTGGGGAGCCTGTTCCTATGCCCAGCGACCCTCTGAGTGAAAAGCCTTTTCCTGATATCCAACCTAAACCTCCCCTGACACCACTTCAGTCCTTGAGTTCCTGTCACACAGAGAAGAAATCAGTGTCTGCCTCTGCTCTTCCTCTCGTGAGGAAGTTGTAACTGCAGTGAGGTCTCCCCTCAGTCTTCTCCAGGCTGAACAGACCAAGTGACCTCAGCTGTTCCTCATACAGCTTCTCCTCAAAGCCCTTCACCATCCTCTTTTGGATGCTCTCTAAGAGCTTAATGTCTTTTTTACATTGTGGCACCCAAAACTGCCCCCAGCACTCAAGGTGAGGCTGTCCCAGAGCAGAGCAGAGCAGGACAATCCTCTCCCTTGCCTGATGCAGGCAGTGCTGTGCCTGATGCACCCCAGAACACAGCTGTCTCTCCTGGCTACCAGAGCACTCCTGACTCATGTTCAACTTGCCATCATCCCAGGTCCCTTTCTACTCTGCTGCTCTCCAGTATCTCATTCCCCCATCTGTACACAGATTGAGGGTTAAATTCAGCCTTATTTCGCCTACAATGATCCCGTGACTGTATTTTTTAACAATGAAAAATATGTTTTCCAATGTTTTTAATTGAAAATAATTTTGTCTTTAAACGTGTCAATTGACTCTAAAAGCCCATTTGCTATTTGGCTGGTCGAAGTGGATGGCATCAATAAGTAGCTGCTCCACAAGACCCTCATTGTAAAGCTCAGGTGTTTAGTTACCTCTGTGGTTTCACATCTGACCCACCGTTTCCTCCTGCAGTGGCTTGTTTGTGAATCATCAGGGAACTGTAAGTTGGTCAAGGAGGAGCTCCCACAGCTGCAGGTTGTGACACCTCCCTTGCTCCAGACAGTGTCCCACAAGTAGTGAGGAAAAGCTGTGATGGTGCAGCATCAAGTGAAAAGTCCAACATTGTCAAAGCAGCCATTTGCAGGGACTTGTTGATCCTAGAAACCAATATTCCTAGAGAAAACACCCTCTCAGAAAGAGAAGGGGGAGATGGCATGGTACAGGCACAGAGCCCTGTGTGTCCTCAGCCCTTATCAGCCCCTCAAAGGCAGGGCTGTGTGGCTGCAGCTCCAATGCAGCGCTCTGTGACAGTGTGAGGAAAAACCAGCAATGAACGTCACACGGGCCTTATCAGCAAAAGAGCCTCCAGTGCTTTCATTTCATGTCGTGGTGTTTCAAATGCTGCCAGGCCACTGGTGCAAACTGTGAATGAGTATTACGTACCATAAACCCTAGTGGTTTCCTGGATTAGACCAATTAGTGTTTGTTTAGATAATTCAGGGTTTGAATGACTTCCTCTCCGGAAGCCCCAAGCCTGAAGTGCTAAGGCAGCGCACCTCGCCCAAGCTGCCTGTGCAACTGCAATTCTGGCTTGCAGAAAATAATCACAGTTCTGCAAATACAGAGGGATTGCGGGTCATGTCTTACAAGAGGAAGCATTATTCACTGTGCTTGTCAGTTATTGACTTACTAGAATTACAGCTTTGATTTCATGCAGTTGTGTGATGATACCAGGGTTTGAAGCCTGGAGGTTGAACTTCACTCAAGTCCATGAAGTCTTTAGGGGTTTTGGAGGTGAGGAAGGGATATACAATTTTAGCATATGTTTTCATTGGCAGTTTCTTTAGTATGTTCAGTTTCTCAAATAAAATGGTCTATAACAGACCAGTAGTGTTTATCTGGTGCATTTTCATTTATGAGTAGGAATCTGCTGCTGCCAAAGAATTGGGTGGGTTCTGTTAGGTCCCTGAAAAGGGCTTTTCACATTAAACCACTCAAATATGAGGCAGAGCAATCTTGTCTGTAAAGAGTTATTTCAGTCATAAGGAAATAACTTCAGAAGCAAATGAGCCTTGGACATCTGTTTTGTTGGGGGTTTTTTCCTGGTACAATTTCCATACTAGAAATGCTCGCACATGGCTGTGCATATGTTGTTTAATCTCTTAAATTGCAATTATGATCAAAAAATGAGGAAGGAAGTTATGACTAGGAGAGCAAAGCGGGAGGGGGAGTTAGGCATATGGGATAGACCGATATTCTTGATTTCTCCTTCACGGAATAGATGTCATCTGTCATTCCCCCTAGCCTGGAAAAAATTATATCAAAGGGATATGCTTCATCTGTAATGATGAGATCACCTTTCCTGCTCCTCAGGGAGCTGAAGATGGTGAAAGATGTTTGTTTCCCTCAAGAGCCTGGCAAATAAGTTCTAACAAACAGCAAAAACAAAGGTGGGAAAAGATACCCAAGGGAATCTAGACATGATCTGTCATAGCTGTATGACACAAGTGGCTATTTGAACTGTTGGGATATGTGGATTTGCCCTTTCTCGTTATGGTTATGTTTGTTCTCATGCCTTCTTTGGCAATTTCAGGTGGCTCTTTCCTCTCAAGTAAGATGCAGGAATGAGCTGAACAATTTTAAAAGGTTACTTCAGCTTTAACACCTTGCACTTGACCAGTCAACTGTTCAAATAAAGCTGCTTTAATGTTTTCCAATACATAGTCTTGTAAGTTCAGTCTCAAGAGATTTGATGTGATTTGAAGTATTGTCTTCATTGGGGGAAAATAAAATTTTTTATAATTATTTTGCAGGTAGCTTCAGGTGAATGCAATGAAGACACTGAAGTTTACAACATTACCCTTAGTACTGGGGATGAGCTCACTTTAATGGGGCAAGCAGAAATCCTTTATGCAAAATCTTCTAAGGAGAAGTCACGGCTCAACACCATCTTCAAAAAAATCGGGAAGCTTAATTCAATTAGTAAGCTAGGCAGAGGCAAAATGCCTTGCCTCATCTGCATGAACCACAGGACCAACGAGAGCATCAGTCTGCCTTTCCAGTGTAAGGGCAAGTTCAGCACCCGCAGCCCACTGGAGGTGCAGATGCAAGAAGGCGAGCACACAATTCGCAATATAGTAGAAAAAACCAGGTTGCCTGTGAATGTGACTGTGCCAAGTCCTACACCAAGAAACCCTTATGACCTGCATTTCATCCGTGAGGGGCACAGGTACAAGTTTGTCAACATTCAGACCAAGACCGTGGTAGTTTGTTGCGCGCTTCGTGGAAACAAAATCATTCCCATGCACTTTCCCTTGCACTTAACACTTCCAAAATTTATTTTACCCGATAGCGTGGTGAAGGGGGAGCTGTGGCACGAGCCCCTCATCCAGCACTGGTTTAATATATGCCAGGAGCAGTTTGACATAGACGAGTATTCGCGTGCTGTGCGGGATGTGAAGACTGACTGGAACGACGACTGCAAGAGCCCGAAGAAGGGCCGGTGCGCGGGGCACAGCCACGTGCCCAACTCCCTCAGCTACGCGCGGGACGAGCTCACGCAGTCCTTCCACCGGCTCTCCGTGTGTGTCTACGGCAACAACCTGCATGGGAACAGCGAGGTGAACCTCCACGGCTGCAGGGACTTGTGTAACGAGTGGGCCCTGTTCTCTCACGATGCTCTTCAGTACCAGGAGTCCGGGGACAGTGGCAGTGATTACCTTTTCCCTGAAGTTAGCGAAGAATCCATGTTTCTGCCTACTAAACCGGAGCTTCCTTACGAAGAGCTCTGGTTGGACCAAGGAAAGGGTGGTGATCAGCCTCTCTCGTGCTCACTAAGTGAGAAGAACAAGTGTGACAACTACAGAGGATCCTTCCGATCAAAGTGTGGTACCGCGCCTCTTCCTGTGCCTGCAACTATCGGAACAAACACAAAGTCTTCAGATGTTTCCCTACCTCCACCTCCAGTGCCTCCCAAATCAGAAGCAGTAAGTCAGGGTTATTTATGTTTGTTTGTTTCCTTTTTTAGGTGGTGAAGAGTTTGCATGCAGATCTTTTTAGGGAATACTTGGTGGAGGGGGGAAGAGCACATATAGGGCAAGGGAAAGGGAACAGTCAAACTTGGCAAGATGTGCCACTTCAGCTAGTTTCCTACTGTGTGTAAGTCATGTCTTAAAAATCACAGGAGTATATTTAGTATTACTGATCTAATAGCTTAATCCTGATACTTTCAGGTGATGTTTATTTTGGGTTTCTTGCTCACACAAACAAGGTCTAAGAATTGCTGAGTCACTTCATTCTCTTGCTTTCCACATCATCTTTCCATGTGACCTCAATGTTTTCTCATATGTTCTGTGGCCAGAGTGTGTGGGGCATGACCCACCTGGAAATGCCTCAGATTGCCTTAGTGTGTCTTCAATTAACAGGCTCTGATAATGAGAACAGCTAGAATTTTTACAGATTTGAAGTGTTTGTTAATAATTGTCTTTTCTATTACGACCCTATAGCAGATTTTGAAGAATACTTTTCATTGTCCTCAAGGAAACCTTATCAAACTAGACCTGAACTAATCACTCTGTACTGCTTAATGAAAGAAAATATGTTTAAATAGGAGCTCTGCAGAATTGATAAATGAGCCTTCTAGAGGACTCAGTTGTAAATAGAGCATGTGTCCTGGCCTAAGGTTTTTAATGAAAACTCATGGGAGAACTCACTTCTCCAAACCTGAAATGTCATGGAGACTTAGGAGGGAAAAATGCAAATGTATTTTATCAACAGGAGCTTATGTGGACTGGCTGGAGAATCCACTCATTATGTGGTCTCTTGACATAGTCCTAAGCATTATTAAAAAAAAAAAAGAAGAAAAGAAAGTAAGGAAGAAGATTCCCGCAGGCAAGCGTGTCTTGGAGTCTTTAGCAAAATGTCAGTGATATGTATATTACATGAATCTTGGTGTATATCATTATTTAACAAATTTGTTTTGCAAGGGTTTTTCTGGAATTAAAAAAAATACCATTCCACTTGCAAGTCCTATGGTGATTTCAAGAGCATGGCTGTACAGTAAATTAAGACTAATTTGAGACCAAACTGCAGCAAAACATGATGATCCCATACCTTTCCTATTGCCATCTAACAGTCCAGTAGTGTTGGCTGTAGCCTTGCTCTCATGAGTCAGGTCACAACCTGTTTGAAAGCTAAGATGTGTTCATTCATGCTGGGTCAGCCTGCAGTGGATTTCTGTGGGGATGCCCCTGGCCAGGCTCTGCAGTGCCTGGGGATGGGCAGAGAGGAGAGGGGAGGAGGACAGCAGGCAGGCACAAAATGCCAAGCTACAGCCCTTGGACTGTGCCACCAAAACTTCCCCGAAAATGAAATGCAGGGGCTGGAGTGGCCAGGAAAGGCAAGACATTATGTCTTCTTAGCGAAGTGTTTACGTGCAATGTGAAGTGCAGGAACCCAAGAGCACTTCCTTGCCTCTGAGGTCAGGTATGCACTGACACTTGGTCCAGACTCTTGGACAAGTGCCCAGCACCACCATATGGAGATGAGGCTCCCTGGCAGCCTCCACTGGCGTTAACTGGAGTGGGGCTGGTCCCACCCTCCTTCACCTCCTCCTCCTCCTTTCCCAGACACATCGTCCTGGCTTCCCTTTTGTGCTGGCTCTGGCACTCCTGTGCCTGGGCAGGCAGC
>NW_005054305.1:5893328-5910107 GCF_000277835.1 Geospiza fortis | reverse complement strand
TCCTGCTGATTTGTGTGAGCTGAGCTGCTCCTGCACAGGGTCAGAGGAGTGCTGCAGTGTTGGGGGTGGGTGGTGGGGGAGGAAGGCTGCCCCTGAAGCCCTTGTGGCATCTGGGTGCTGACTGCCTGGGTCATGCCTGAGACATGAGGGTCTTAACCCTGAGCTGTGGGCACTGGGAGAGCTGTGGAGCACCTGCACAGCATCAGTGTGGAGAGTCCCCATGAGTCCCTTTTGGAGACAGCAGGCTGACACTTGGGGCAGATGTGTATGTTGCCCTTTAGAGTTATTTTGGAAAGTGTGCAATTTTGTCATGTGTGTCTTACATTACTGAGGTAGTCTGTGAGTGCTGTCAGTGATTTCAGTGTATCTTTCTAGCCATTTTGGAGAAATAACTTCTGCTAAAGATATTAGCTGAAATTTAGAGGTGGGCAGGGGGTGTAACCCCATTAAAAATAAAACAAAACTAAAAACCTACATTTCCATAGATTATAATAATTTAGACTTGCTTTTATGGCTTCCTGGAACAGCTTTGGAGTGAGTATCAGTGACCTACAGAATTCGTCTGTGGGCTGGGGCCGAGGAGACGTTTGCATGGTTTCCATGTAGGTATTTATAGAGTAAGTAGATCTCAGGAGCTGCTGGTTTAGTCATCACTCCCTCTAGAATGATATTTCATAGCATTTCTGTGTAAAGGTTGGCTGGCAATTGTATTTTTGCACTAAATTTAAAATGTGTGTCCAGGAGCTGTTTGCAGGATGGGAAAGGACATCTGGGTATTTCAGAAGCTGTTCTGGTTTTCTTCTCTCCAGCAGGATGAAGCATTGTGATACATTATGTGTATTTTCTAAATACCTTTCAGAAAATCAAAGTAATGTGATGGCAGAAGGCGGAGGAGGGGGGAATAACCTCTGAATTAAGGCCTGTAAATTAGTAATTTCTTCATTCCCCGAACACTCATTTGCATAAGATCAGAAGCTGTTTTCCTGATTGATACAAAGCACATCCCTAATGGAGTGCGCCGGAAGCTCAGGCTCCTGTGGGTGAGGAGTGTGGAACTGCTCTGTGTTACACTCACAGCCAAGCTGGTGACAGGGCAGGTTTTATCCAGGCAGCCTCAGAGCTGGTCACTGCAATGGGCACCCGTGATGCCCAGATTCAGCAGTGGCACCCCAGGGCCTAGGTGCGCTGGCAGGGCTTGGGCTGGCAGCAGGGAAAAGGAGCAGAGGTCTTAAAATCAATGTAGTACCTCATGCCATTGGAAACAGGTCACCATTGGAAGGAGGGTTGGAGCATAAGAGAGCTCAGTGTTGAATAGAAGTTACAGGTTGTGCAGTGTAAGTGCTTTTTACCTGTATCTGACAGCCATGTGACATTTAGTGCTTCCAGGGCAAAGAGTATTTCCAGCTAAGAGCAGCAGCCATCGAGGTCATTGTCCTGTCACACCATGGCTGTTCCACTCATCTCCTGCATTTATTTAATTGCCATTCTCTTGGACCTAGTGATCATGGTTTTCCTAAAGCTTCCCCTTGCTCTTGTCAGTTTAATCTGCAAAATATCTCCTTTTTATTCCTCTGCTGGATTTCCTGGGGGCTGTGTGTGGCAGCTGTAATTGTGGTTTTGTGACAGGGACCAATTGGGACTGCAAACAGGTATCATTTGTGGCTTCGTTCTGATCTGCAACCTGGGTCAAGCAAGGGAGTTTGGCATAGTTTGTTATGCCAGCACCTTTGAATTCCTCAGTCTTCCCAGGAAAGAAAAGCTTTAAGCCTTTGACCATCTGTTGTGCTCCAAGAGCTCCCCTGAATGGTCTCTATAACCCCATGGATATATATTCAATAGCATTCACTATTAACTTTGCCTGTTCTGACTTGGGGGGGAAAAGAGTCTTCAGGCATCTTTGGGGCACAATATTAAAATGGTTGAAGAATTTTATGCCTGAATTCAATAACAAACATGAATAAAATTGATTCATTTTTTCCCCTTTCCTTGAAAGAGCAAATAAGATCCCTTAGAACAAGATTTATTTCAGTGTTTTATGCTGACGGGCATTTCCTGTAATTTTGACTTGTTTTGAATTAGGGAAAAAATGTACTACAGTGTCCTAGTCCCCAGTTTTCCATTTCGCTAAAGAACTAAATATGTTGTTGCATTTTGAAACCACTGAAGTGGATTGCAAAAGGTTCCACATTTATTTTGTTTTTAAATAAATTAAATCACTTTAATTGCTAATTACATGTTGCAGAACTGCTAAGATAACTTTTAGTTCTGCATTGTTGTAAAATTTAAAAATAAACTTCAGCTTTCAAACACAAAAAATAATTTTCCTTTTCTGACACATCTAAGACTGTTTCGGACAAAGAGAACATAGAGGTCTCCTCCTGCCCAGGGGCAGGTGGTGAATCGTTAAAAATCCTGCCTGGCAGCCGAATTCTCAGCAGCCTTCTCACCTCTAGCCCTACTAAATAAAGTTGCTCTCCCAAATATGTCCTGATGAGATTAAGTCCTTAATTCCATCATATTTTTTATGGGGATGGATCCTGACATTTTGCTCCTACACAGGCACACCACAGTAAATTTTGGGTGATCAGTGCTACAGCTGTGTGTTTTAAGCTGTGAGGTTGTCTGGCTGCACAGAGCAGACATGTAGGCTGGGTGTACACCTTTCCACTTGTACATTTTGGACAGCCTTGTCCTGCACTGCTTTGGCAGCTACAGAAGGACTGAAGCTCCTAGTTTGAATCCAGAAGCTGATAAATATGAGATAAATGTACTATTCCTGAGGGAAGGAGGCTGGGAATCATCTTAGAGTTGAATGACTGACTATCACTGGTGAAGTAAGTCCAGAAACATCAAAGTATATTGAGATCTTTTCATTACATAAGCTTGGTTTATTACATCTAAGTGAACAACACTAATGAAGTTTAGGTGTAATGAATTGCTCCTTACAAAATGTATAATATCAGGAACAGTCTGTCTGATTTTCTGTGTTACTGGAAGGTTCTTTTACATAGTTTCATTGCTGCTACTTTTTAAATGAGTGGCTATCAAACTGCTGAAATGTGCCCTACAGAAGATTGCTGGTAGTTCTACCAGTGGCAAAGCGTTCTTTTGGGCTTCCTTGACAGATACACACTGTTGCAAATGTGTATACTTTTTCATTTCTCCCTTCTCCTCCCTTTTTAATTATTTCCTTTCGAAGAATAAGGCAGAACCAGATGTGCTTCATCTGGTTGAGGCTGCTGTTGCCCAGATTTTCTTGCTGCTTGCTTACACGTTCTTCTTTTGTACAGGTAAAAGAGGAATGCAGGCTCCTCAACGCTCCCCCGGTGCCACCACGGAGTTCAAAGCCATCCTCCACCAGTCCTTCCATCCCTCCTCGCACAGCAAAGCCTGCTCGACAGCAGACCCGCTCTCCCAGCCCCACGCTGTCCTACTACTCTTCTGGACTGCACAACATGTATGTGTTTGAGCTGTGGGAGCACCGTGCTAGCACTTTCTGAGAAAGTTAAATTTAGCAGTGTTCTTTTCGAAGGCACTTGTTTCTAAGGCACAGTGTGGTGTCAGACTTGCAGTAAAACGGGCTAACCTGTCAAGTTGTTGTTAAAGATTGAAAAGGAAGAAAAGCTCCAGCAGAAACTATATTTTACTAGATAGGACATAGCAATTTATATTAAACACGTGCATGCATTGCTAGAGGTAATATCACTCTTAGGTGACATAGGCTGTCTATGTTAAGAGATCTAAGTTAAGATCTAAGATCTAAGAGATCTAAGAGGTCTAAGTTAAGAGATCATGTATAGTTCTCCATGTTTCTTGAAAGGTTTGAATCTTCAAACCAGACCACCTCAATGCTAGTTTTTGGGTGGGATTTCAGTGCTGCATGCAGTGCAGCCAGCTCTGATAATCAGGGACACAAAAAGAGTGTGTGGTAATCCAGAAATGTGTTGTGCTAACTGTATGGACACATACGGGGTGGATGTGATGGAGGACAGAAAGACCAGCAGACACCACTGAGTACTAAGTAAGGTATAGCAGAGGGGGGCTAGACAGCTTCCACATCAAACACACTTCAGCACAAACCCAAGCCACAATCCAGATAATCCACCCAGGCTAGCTGAAAGTTGACAGTAAATTCTGAATTATGTGGCTGCATAGCTTTTCTTAGTGGTACAGTGTCTTTCCTTCAGCTTCAGAAAGTATATTCACCTTCTGAAGCCTCGCCTCCTTTTGGCCTTGGTTGTCTTCTTGCCATTATTTTTGGTACCCCTTCAATGACACAATGCTACCTGTGTGGATGCTATAAATTCATCCAAAACATCACTGAATTAATTTTAGCCTGGATGCAGTTGGTATAATAACTTAGGCTGAAATTGCCTTACTAAGTCATACTGCACATTTGCAGCTTAGTGTTGTGGATCTGGCAATGATCACTCTAAATCAAGGCTGCTTGCTTATTTTATGAAAGCCTGTTGGGTAGTTCTGTCAAGGTCTACTCCACAGGAGGCTGAGCACAAGACCTCCCAGCTTTAGGGGCCCACCAAATGCTGCTTTCTCTCTTTGTAGCTAAGAATACATCTGCCTTCCAAAAACTAGGGAAAAAATAGGAAAACAGAAGTGAAGTTTCTCAGGAATGCAGAAAGTTACAGTGAGATGGGGGTCAGTCTTTTCTCCCAACTAACAAGCAATAGAATGAGAAGAAAAGGCCTCAAGTTGCACCAGGGGAGGTTTAGATTGGATGTTAGGAAAAATTTCTTCCTGGAAAAAGCTGTCAAGCATTAGAACAGGCTGCTCAGGGAAGTGTTGGAATCACTATGCCTGGAAGTGTTCAAAAAAAAGTATAGATGTGTCACCTGGGGACATGGTTTAGTGTGGACTTGGCAGTGCTGGATTAATGGTTGGATGGATGATCTTAGAGGTCTTTTCCAACCTAAATAATTCTGTGATTCTATGAAAAGAAAGCCTTGATTTTCACAGTATTTGCATGAAATTCATCTCCAGCTGGGTCCAGACCAGGTGTCTCCATTTTGGTAGAGCAGACCTAGTGCTGCAGAGGAAGCTACTAGAAAATTGCCATTGTGCAGAGTAACCAGATTGCTTTGCCATTTATATCAGTAAACTTGTTTTCTGGATCATGAAGGGTTACAGACAGTATTTTAAACAGAAACAAAATCAGTATTATTTGTCCTTATCTGCCTCTAAAAATGCCTGATACCTGACTTCAGCTGTATTTGAGGCTTGTCTTGCATCCTTTCCCACTGAGTCCCAGGCAGTTCATTTTAATGGAGGCCACATAAGGAAGCACTTTGAAAATGTTAAAATGTTTTCAGAAATTCCCTTAGTCTTTGAACGCAATAAATGTTCCAGTTCTAGTATGGAATTAGAGAACAGAAACGGGATCAATCAATTTAATTGCTCTGCATTGTTAGTTGTTTACAACACCTGACTGACTATTGTCTCAGCTTGATGACTTGGTTTTTGAAAAATGATTTGCACTGTGTGCAATGCACCAGTTGGCCTTTAAGCAACCAGAAATAACTAGCTGATGGTGTATCCCTGTTGAGGGGGCAAAACTCTATGTCTCGTATTGAAAACATCCAGCTGCTTTACCTATCAGACTTGTATTAGTGACATAAACAGAGGAAAAGTTTGGAAGGCACAAAATCGAGACTGAGAGATGGTTAGAAAGAGGGAAACTGTATTTGTTGGGACAGATATTTTCCATTGATGTAGATTAGGACTGTTTTTACACATCTGCACTCTGTATTTGATCTGGGCAAGTCCAGATTGACCTCTCTGATCCACTGTAAGCACACAAGGAAGTAATTTTGTGTCAATCCATTGAAAACTGTGCTGTTTTTTTGATAGCTCCATTGATCCATTTTGATAGCTTGATCCATTCTGAAGCAGTGTTCACTGAGTTGTCATGGGGTGACTACTGAGTTTTTACTTGAGTAGTTAGTTTTCAGGAGAGAGAGACAAGTCATTAAAACAATTTTTTTCAGCTGTTGGTTTCTGTCTGTTGTGTTGAGTAAGGATTTTATAAGTCTGCTAATTGTTTTCCAGTGTTCTGGTTTAGTTGGCCAAAATTCCAAAGATCAGCACAATCTTTCAGATTTTCTTTTAGAAGGTGGCATAAAATCAGCAAACATTTGCTTTTGATAACAGATTGTGTGCTTTTGTTGTCATCTCCATCTCTTGGGAGCACCTGGATATAAACCATCAGTACCCTTGGGCAGGCTGAGCTTAGTTCACCACCTGGAAGTGGATCCAGGGTAACTTTCTTTAGGTGCCTTTGAAGAGCAAGTGTTTAGCATCAAAGCTTTTTAAAGATCCAGACACACCAACAGGTTACTCTGGGTAAGCTTAAAGCCTGATACATTGGCACAACCAGCCAGGTCTGCTTACCCTTCCAGCTAAAACTCTTCCTTTGGCCATGAGCGTTGTCTCACTCGGTGTCTCTATACTCTGCACTGGTTCACGTGGCCTAGGGCAGTGGTGACCTGCCCTCATATGAGCTTTTGCATACCATGACACATCTGTGGTATATATATAGAAAAGTGCTGGATTAGTACATCTTTCTAGTGTATGTGAGACTGTTTCTTATCCATGGTGGTGTCCCTCAGGAATTCAACAGTGAAAAACTTTGTGAGATGAAACAGAACTGAATTGAGGCATCAACTTTCTTATGAGCTTGAATAAACAAGACCTGGGCTTTGGGGTATATCAGCATCTTGTCAGGCTTGTAGAAGGGGTGAAGGAGTTGTCAATACATTAATTCAAGCATGTTAATTCAAATGTGAAAAGTTCTGCTGGAGGAAAGAAGATTCTTTCCTTGTGGTGGTCACCTTCCATCAGATGAATTATGAGTTTATTGAAATGCCAATTTTTTTCTTACTAACGACATCCTTTCTGCTTTGTTCCTTAAGTAATGTCACAGAGAGCGACAACACCAACCCTACTGAGAGCACACCTGTTTCCTGCTACCCATGTAACATGATGAAAACTGAATCCAAAGAGCCTGACAGCACAATGCCTTTGGGAAGCCCCTCAGCTGAAGCTCTGCCTTCGAGGTTATCTTGGCCAAACCATTTTTCAGGAACTGCTGAAGGCCTGAATAGGAGTGATTTCCTGCTTGATCCAAGCAGGAGCTACAGTTACCCCAGACAGAAGACTCCAGGTACGCCAAAGAGAAACTGTCCAGCACCTTTGACTTTTGACTTCGATGGATGTGAGCTCCCAACAGGGTACTCCCCGCTGACTCCAACAGAGTTCACAAACACCATCTCCAGCTGTCCAAAGTCAGCAAGTTACTCTCTAGACTGCACTGATGAGAAAACTCTGGGAGTCAGCAACACAAAGCAGAGCCATTCGTGTCCTGCCTTACCTCCTCGGGCACCGAAGCCAAGCGAAGATAAGACAGTTACAGACATGTGTCCCTTACCACTGAAAATAGATGGTGCCGAGGAGGAATCAAAAGCTGGCTCTCCAGCCGTCTTGGAGGATCAGTATCTGGCTAAAAAGGGCATGCAGGATACATTCTCTGTGTCTTACCACTTCTCATCTCCCCTCCACCTGCAGTTAGCACCAAGGTCTTGTGGGGATGGCTCTCCCTGGCAGCCACCCACTGACCTTTCTGGACTCTCGATAGAGGAAGTGTCTAAATCGTTGAGGTTTATTGGTCTGTCAGAAGATGTCATATCATTTTTTGTCACAGAGAAGATCGATGGCAATTTACTGGTTCAGCTTACAGAAGAAATCCTATCAGAAGACTTCAAGCTAAGCAAATTGCAGGTTAAGAAAATACTACAGTTCATTAATGGCTGGCGGCCCAAGATGTGATGCTGGCTAGTTTTCAGTGAAACTGTACTCAATACATTAGAGCTAATACATCACTTCCTGGTTTTTTGCACTAAAAATCCTTCTTGTAAATAGTAGTAGAAAAATTCTTACTATGCAGATAAACATTTTTCAGTGGTGAATGGAGTTTTTTTTTCTATGTCAATAATAAAGGTAGAGAATCTGCAGAGGTGTGCCTTTGTGCATCCCTGAACATTCAACAGCTGCTAAAAACAGGACACTAAGGGAACTTTGACTCCATAGTCTGTAAAGACTTGGTCATATTTATTACTGAACAATTTGATGCTGAAAGACACACACCAATCCAGTTTACAGTTTTGTGTTAATTGCAAAAAAAGATAATTCTTACGGGATTATTTCTGTTCACATAATATTTGGCAACATGCTGTGACTTGCAGACATACAAAAGCATTGGTTTTGACACTACATCTGAAAATGTTAAGAATTGCTGTGAAGTGCCACTAATACACTATTCTTGCAGCATTATTTTTATTAACAGTATCTTCCTGACTATCTGTAACGTGGATGCATTTTCCATGTTACTTTGAGCAAAAAAGAGTTAAATGTTTCTAAACCAAGAGTCAAGCTTAGCTCGTAGCCCAGAGGGGAGGGAGAAGGGGGATTTTCTACTGAGCCACTCTGCCCTGGCCAATTAAAAGTTTATGACCTGTAGATTTCAAAAGTTGCTTTTGTAGTTGGATGACTGGAGTAAATAGCATGACTTCTGGTCGTGCAGCTTTCTCATGGGAAAAGCAATTCAGTGCACAGGCTCTTTTCTCAGCAGATCCTGCCTGCTGCAGCAGCCTGCTAGCACAGCCCTTGCAGGAGCCATGCTGTGGTGAAAGGTAACAACTCCTTGTGTTTCTTCTGCTGCTGTTCTGATTGTCTGAAAATGTGCTTGGTCTGCTCTCCTCTTCCTGCAGTCAGACCTGTGTGGGAAGGTGACAGTGCTCCTGTGTCATGCCTTTGAAATAAAGTTCTGGCAATGTGGGAGGGATCAGAAACAGCATGGCATGCTGCTGAGAATGGGCTGAGGGAGCTTTTGGGCCATGCCACAGGAAATGCTTGTGATCTTTTCAGTTCACCTGTCTTGTTTGCAGTGGGCTAGGAGGATGTGGGTGTCAAAGTGGGAGGGGCTGTAGCATCAAAGGCTGTGCTAATTCAGTTGCCCAGCTGCAAAAACTCACTGCAGTAGATGTCACATGGAAGCAGCAGTTAAAAGGGAGCACAGAGATGGTGAGTGGGCATTAGTCTGCCCCTGGAGACCTCTCAAATTTAACTGCTCAAAAGGCTAGGAGTAGGATTAACTTTTGATCATCCTTTGTGGATTTCTTATAGTTGACAGAGCTCTCTGAAATGTGTCTGAATAACCCCAGGATCCCCCTGCCTTTATATACTGGATTTGTGGAGGTCCTCAGGAAACAGACTTCCTCCTCAGTGCACATGCCCAGGATCCTCAGGTGATCAGAGCTAGGAATGCTAGAGCAACTTTACCTTCACCTACTGCTGAGCAGAGCCCTGGCCAAGAGAACACCATCACTTGCCTTGCTTACCTTTTTGATGTATTAAAAAATATCTCCATTGGTAGGGCATGTAGTTGGGAGCATCAAGAGAAAATACAGAGCAGAGACAAAAATGCTAGAGTTGCCTGTTCTCTCAACCATATTGACTCATTGAAAATTATTTGTAGCAAATAGAGCTTTCTGTTGTTGGGACACATTTCATGTCATGTCGCCATGCCGAAGCCAAGATACATTATTTGTCTTCCAGTAACGCAAACCACCAGTTCTCAACTAGGAAGCAAAGCCCAGTTGTTGTGGGTATTGTAGAGCCAACAAATATCCCAATAGAAAATCCCCCAAGAGTTTATAATCCTGTTTTTTGTAGTGTATTGACTTTAAGCAACAGATCAATAGCTTTCTCCAAATGCTTTTTAATTAGCATTCTAAAGTTTTTTTTTTGCTTCAAATAAGACTAGAGCAAATTCAGATACTGTTCAGATGTGCATACTTGTTGACCACATGCAAGTCGAAACCAACTGCCTTTTAAACCTCACTGTGTCAAATGAGTGTTCAAATATGAACAGGCCAAATCTTTAATGTCAGGTACATTGTTCTGCTCAGCTTGTTAATTCCAGGTAAAAAACCCCCAAAATATCTCAAAAACAAAAAAGAAAATATTACAATCTTGGTAATATGAGCATTAAATATTGCTAACAGCCCCCCAGAATATTAACACCTTGAGAAAATAGTTTTCTTTGGCTGTGGATTCATACCAATTTGATTATCTCTGCTTACCTGCTTGAAGTGGTTATTCTTGCAAAGAGAATGGTGGAAATTGCATTCATGACCGTGCTATATTAACATCCCATGTGCATAAACAAAAATAGAACTGGCTCACAGAAAGGCCTAGAAATGTGCATTGATTGCAGAAGCTGAGCCTGTGTGCCAAAGTACAGCTAAAACCTCTAACTGCAGACTTGCTATTGATGGCCTTCCAGTTGTCTCATTCTGCTTGGCACTTCTTACTTACTTTTATGCATATGTATTAGCATTTAACTTTTTCTTTTGCCCTTAGCCACTCATCGCCTTCACTTTCCAAGCCGTTTTTGGGGATTTAGGTGTTCCTAACATTTGTGTTCTGTGAATTACATGGCTCCAGTGTCGATCTGCCTGCTGTGGTACACAAGCTGGACTGAAGTGTCTGCTCTGGTGAAATCAGCAGAGTGATGAGCAGACTGGGTGTGTGGAGTGTTGTGGCTCAGCCTTTGGATCCTAGGTTATGGAAAGGGCTACCTTTCAATGGCAACTCCCAAGCACAGCACAGAGGTCAGCAGTGGGGAAAACCAATCTGATTTTGGACACTAGTGGAGTCCAGCCATGTTGATGGGAGTTGTGTTGATTGTCTTTGGGGCCTGAGAGCTGTAACCATTGAGCATTGTGCCAGAGTGGGCCTAAAATCACTTACATTTTCGAGGCAGCCCACTAAAATAGGCCAGTCCTAGCCTTGGATTTCTTTCCTCAGATTAAATAAATGTAAGGCCTCTGGCTCTTACTTGGTTATCGGTGTCTGAGCTGTGTGTTATCCTTGGGGGTTTTGTTTGTCTGGGGGTTTTGGTAGCAAAAAACACGTCATGTCATTCTGTATGGAGCTGTCTCTCTGTCCTGCACCAGGAACCACATCCTTTCTATGCAACTGTCATGGCACAAGGACTGATGCTGCCTTCAGCAGTGAAAGCTGGATTCTGGCACGGAGGCTTTCCTGGAGGTGGACACCGAATTGGGCAGGGAAGGAATGGAGAGGAAACTTGAGGGGAAATGCTAGTTTCTTTCAAGTGCTCAGTGTGCCTGGGATGATGATTCTTTGTCTTGCTGCCTGCCTGGCTAACCAAAGCTGTGTTGACAGCAACTCAAAGTGCATATTTGCATTCTTGTTCTTGCCATATTGTAAAAATTGCCGATGGCTAGAAACTTAGACAGAAAACATTTGGTCCATCCAAAATTAGAAGGGAAATACATTTTGAAGTGTTCTTTTCAGCTAGAAGCAAGGGTTAGAATTTACTGTGTATTTTCTAATAGAACAGGTTTACTTGCCACTTAAAAGAACTTTGTTCCTTAACAACAGCTTCAAGAGAAACAGCGTAAACAGCAAAGATGCCTGAAAACGCGTTGTGTTTCAAACCTGTCTATAAATAATTGTTTTCTCTTATGTTTTCATCTTGAATTAACTTCTTGGTTGTCCCACCACAAAACAAATTGTGCTGGCACCAGCTTCTTGTGTGCTTCCCAGTGGGTTGCCTGCCTGTAGCACAGGCCAGCCAAGTTCTGCCTGCAGGCCAGGCAGGGGGTCACACCATGGTACTTAACAGCCAAACACCAGCCCTGTGAGAGGACTACAGCTTAGCCCAGCTCTCCTGGCTCCTCTTTCTGATGCTCTGAAATTGCAGCATTCCTGTATGCAAACCAGAAGGTACAGATGAAATCCTAATAAGCAAGAGGGATTGTCGTTTTTATTTATAGGGATGGCAGGGCAGTGGGGAAATGCAGGCCCCTTGTTGAGACCTAGCAATAAATGACTCTCCATTTTGTTATGTCTTAAACTCCTGGTATCAGACTTCACAATTTTTGTGTGTAATAACCAAATTTTCAGTGTGAAAATCTGCAGAGTGATTCTCTTGTCTTGGACAATCTTCTGAATTGTATTAAAAATATGTTTGTTCTTAGCTCTTTAGATTCACTTCGGGTACGTCAAAAAAGTAACACTTGGGGAAAAAAATAAAAGAAAAAGCCCCAAAACTTTGGCTTAGTACATTTCCGTTATAAAACGAAGCATGGGTTTTGTGGAATTCTGTGCTGTTTTGGGCTTTTGTGTAAAAGGCTGGAGGCAGATTGTTATTTAAACCAGGTGCAAATAAATATCCCTGTAATGTATATGAACAAATTTAAACTGCGTATTGTAAGTATATAAACTGTATATTAAAGACACTATTTTCATGATACTTCAAATGCGTACAGATTTTGTTGTACTAAATTGGTCGGGTTGCATGTATTATATAAAAGGGTTGGTTTTCATTTAGTAATTTCACTGACTTATCCTCTTGCTCATCTCAGTATAATTTCGAAATAAGCACTTTTCAAATAGTGAATTTCGCAAAGTAAGATTGGGATAATTGAGAGGAGCAATCAGGCTTTTGCATTTAACCTCTCAAGACGTGTTACTTTTCCCTGTCTTGTAATTTCACTCATTCCCCTTCAGCAAGAGTATTGAGCTGTGTTTCCCCAAAGAATTTGTTGCCAGACAGCTTGCCAGTCTCTAGTAGACATCACCTAAAACATTATTTTCCCAAGCCCTATTATCTTTATTTTGGAGGAAAGCATTCCATTATAATTTGGATATGCTTTCAAGTGCAAGACCATGCGCAAATATTCCTGCTTTGCAGAAAGTTTCTGAGGCATTTATTGGCTGGGGCGGAAATTAGAGACAAAACAATGTTGTGCTGTAAGGCTGCACATTGCCTGTTCTCACTTCCTTTGATATTGGCAATGGAGGGAAAGGTCAACTCTACAACCATCAAGGTGTTGTGCAGCTAAGTTGCTACTGTGCCAAATTCATTTGGGCTGAAGCTTCATTGGCTGATACCAGGTCAAGAGAAAGTTTACTACAGCACAGCAGTAGTTGTGGGAGGGTTTATCGAAGGAATCATTAATATATGTTTATGAGATATAAAGCAGGGCAGAATCTGACACAGTAGTTGCTGTTGGATTTGAGACAGATGGGGTTTACTTGCCTCCGACCCTCACACCTGGGAGAGGAAAGAAGTGTGTCTGGAGGCAGGATGTGCATCACAGAGGGGTGAGAGGAGGGACAGAGAGAAGCAGAATTGCTTTCACAAGTTAAGAAAAATCTCATTCACCATGAGCAGGTCTGTCTAGGGCACATCTCAGCTCCCCTCTCCTAAGAAGGGAAAGAAAAATTCTTAATTTTTTGAATGCTCTGGTCAGTTGGGTCCAGCCTGAGCAAAAAAATCTACAGGATACAGGATGGCATTCACTGCATGTAGGGGGAGTGAAGGGCTGTATCCAAATCAAAATATGTCCATCTCCCTATAATGAAAGTGCTGTTCTAAACCAGGCAGGTAGATTATTTATATATATATATATATATTATGCATAGCAGTCACCAAGCCTGACACAAATCTCCTGAATAGTCACCATGGCTACCTATAGACATGAATAAATAGAGGCAGTGTTGGGACCTGAAACCACAGCTCTCTTCTCTTTGGAAAGTGCAAACTTAATGCTCTTGGACATGCTTCTTCTCTTGATGTGATACAATCAATTAGATCTCTCCTGGGTCTGTTAGGTGTGTATATTCCATGTCCTCCCTCTCACTGGGGCTCCTTGAAGCAGTCCTTGAGCTGCTGTGGGACCTGGGGTGCTGACAGAGCCTGACATCCTGTCTCATGTCGTCGCTGATTAATCCCTGAAGTCCTTGGTTGCAGAGGGCTGCGCTAGCTCAGGTCGTCACTAGCTTGGGGCGCTCTACACCACGCTCTGCTGCCCAGGTATAAACACATTTTATGTTACCAGATGCACACGTCACATGCAACCACTCTCTCCTGTGCACTGAGTGACTCAAAGCTGCAAACCTGGGCAAAGCTCCCGTGTTCTCCCCTTTTTCTGTGCCGTGAGTGCATGATGGGATTTGCCATTGCAGAAAGAACATAAAATCAGTCCTGCTTGGGCAGTTTGCCCTTGGTGATTTTGCTTAGGCCCTCAGTGCTGCTGGATCATTTCCCTAGCAGCCTCACTTCTATGGCAGCATTATTTTTAGGGATTCCCTTGCTGACCATTACCTCTGCCTGTATGGCGACTGTTGGAACAGCAGCTCTGGTAGTTCCATAAAAACTCACTATTAATTGTACTCTGTATGTAGAATTCTTTTCTCTTTCCTGTGATTGTCTCACTCAATGAAGATCAATTTTTGTTGAAAGATGGCAGGATTTATATTTTTATTCAGCTGCCTGGATCCAGCATTTCTCCTTTCCCCCCAGGATAAATCATTTTACATTCATTCTTACTTGGCATAATGAAGAGCTGACATGAAGAGTGGCTTTGAGAAGTAGGTGTCTTCTCGCCATTCTCTCCATCAGATTCCAAAGGTGGAAAGCTCAAGATGGATAACCAGGCCACCACAACGGGACAACAGAAATACAACTCAAATATTTATTTATTGCTCAATGAGACCTCAAAAGGCCCTTGACTCCTGGGTGGGACAAAAGGAATCTCTTGCCAAACACGCTTGGAATAAATGAAAACCACTCCTCACAGGGAGTCTGGGATAGGAGGAAAGAGAATAAAAGGGAAAAAAATAGAGGCATTTTTTAGGATGAGGAGAAAACTTTTCTAAGGTGCCAAGGCTAAGGAGCTGGCAGTGAGGTGGAAGGACATGTCCCCTGGCCGTGTGTGGCAGTGGTTGCTGTAGTACTTGTACGTGCCACACAGTGTCAGACTGGCACACAGCCACTGAGAATGGAACCTGCTGGAGGGGCTGCTGTGGGTGATGGATGGGTTCAGGGACCTCATTAGGACTCTCTGCCAACCCCACAAGAGCTTTGGCATGAGAAGGAACTGTTTTAATTGTGCTGGTGCTGTTCCATTGTACAGAATCAACAATTATTGTTAACGAACACGGGGGTTAGCGAGGCAGGTCTCCAGGGCTGGGTTTCCAGTGGATTAGTGCAAGCAGAAAGCAGGAGGAAACTCTAGTAGGTCAGCACTGTAAGAACTGACAGAATGTCTGGCAGAGCCCTGAAGAACTGCATATATCTTGGCTAATCTTATTTAACTGCAGCTCTGCGATCATCTCATCCAACCCCCTGCCTTCCACTAGACGAAGCTGCTCCAAACCCCATCCAACCTGGGCTTGCCTACTTAAAGGGATCCACAACTTCTCCAGGCAACTTGTTCCAATGCCCCATCATTAGAAATGTCTTCCTTCTGTCCAAACTTAATCTACCCTCTTTCAGTTTAAAACCACTGCATTTTCTCCTCTTGCTACAGACACAGATTAAAAGCCTTTCTCCATCTTTCCTGTGATGTACCTTTATCTGTTAAAAGGCAGCACTAAGGTTACCTTGGAGCCTTCTCCGGGCTAAGCAACCAAAACTCTCAGCATGTCTTAATAGGAGAGGTGTTTGATTTTCATGGCTCTGAAATTTCTCCTTTCATAACAAATCAGTGAAACTGCAATAGAGATGGGCACAGTGCTCCCTCTGCATCTTTGTAGGTCTGCAGTTACTCTTGCCTTACTGTTGATTGATGAGACATTTTTCTCTTCTGATTCCTTTAATAAAAGGCAGCGATATTTAACATTTTTTATCTTACCTGTTGAGTAAGGCTTCCAATAACTCTTCTTTCCTGATTAAAAAGAAAAATAAATCCAATATTGTTTAGTGTTCTGATTTTTCTCTGCTACAGTTGGTTTACTGAAAAATGAAGTGTCATTTCACAGATTCCACAATGTTCATTTTTATTTTATACAATTCAATCTGAGCTCCTTGTACAATGTTAAAAACTAGGACTTGGAAACTGAGCCTCCAGAAGGAACGTGGCAGGCCAAGGATAAAAAGCATACAAATTTTAAAAGCAATAAACAGTACAAATCCAGGTTTCCCAATTTCACCTACAAACCCAACCCAACATATCCTTTCATTTTGTCACCCTCCTTTGCTACCTTTTGATCTTCAGAGCCTGACTGGCTGCCTCTTGCCATGGGTGATGGTGTGGTTGCAGGGGTGGGTGGCTGCCCAAATCTCTTCCCATGTGGACCCCTACTGCCATGTCCAGGCAAACTTCCTCCTCTTCCTGATCTGCTGCTGCTATCTGCACTCCTCCTCCTTCTCTGAGATCTTTAACTCCTGAGCTTCCACTGCAGAGAGTTTGGCTTCCACCATGCCTGCAAATCCTGAATGAATCAAGTACACCGATATCCACATATAAAAGCAGGTAAGTAATGCTTATAAAATACCCCACTGCTGTTTAAAAAAACAGAGAAAGGCAAAGCACAAGTGAAATGAATTACATTCAGGCAGCAGGTTCTTAATCTTAAGCTTGAAATTTTAGGCCTGATCATGAACCGGCCCAAAGCCATGAATTTCCATATCCAAGATGCAGCTTAAAAATCTTTTTCAAAGCCTTGCGTTTGAACTGTGGAAAACCAGAGATGAGGACCAGTTTCTAAAGGAGGGAGGAGAGGCCTCTCTGTCACACTGCACCTTTCATCTCCAAACACAAAGGACTGACATATAGGAAAAGAACAAATGTAAGCCATGCTGCAGCACCTCAGCCTGAGGTTGCAGCCTGGCATCACCTCCCTTGCATCAGCCCCAAGCAAAGGGCATGGCACAGGAGTGGGAACAGG
>NW_005054305.1:5857415-5893296 GCF_000277835.1 Geospiza fortis | reverse complement strand
TGATTTACATCTCAGGGGCTTTCAGAGACAGTAGTGGTATTTTGTGTTTAAAAGTCACTGTCTTCACTAATGAGCTTTGAAGTCTCCTGCTAAAATGCAAATTTTTACCTGTGACTTGTGTTGGATTTTGTTCAGAAGCACTAAGCAAAAATCTAGGTTATAGGAACAGATGCATTCAAAGACCCCAGTGCCACCACTAAAACTGTGACAGTACATTGTGTTTGTAAACAGTATGTGACTCTGCCTCTGGTATTTTTGTCCTTGGATGCTTTTCTAAGGTGTTACAACTTTCTGTTGGTACTCACAGAGCTTGACATTCATGCAGTAATGTGTGGAGCACTTGGAATTAGGGGATGCTTATTTCTGACTGGTTTAAAAAACCCTCCCAATTGACAAAGGATGCAGTTTGCACCAATTCATGGGGATCTAAAGGAAAAGTGCCAAATTCCAAGGAGCAAAGAAAATGTTGCCTTGGACCCCAAATCTCAGCATTTCTCAAGTTCTGTGTGAAACCAACCTTACTGCATGGTTTTCTGCATTTATATCTAAGACAAAATTTGCCTTGAAATGAAATTGGATTTTTAGAAGCCAGAGGGGATTCCAGCCAAGAAACTAAGGTAATGTTCATCAGCAAAAATTTCACCCAAGGCATTATTGAGCCTCTTAGGCCTGTGTTTTACATCAGAAAAATTCTTCCCAGAGAGCTGTTCTCCAAAACAGCAACTGCTTATTGCTCTCCCTTTTGCCATAAGCCAAGATAATAAATGTATTTTTAATTGATGTAATGTAAGTCTTGGAGTTTATGGGGGAAAAAAAAGAACTATAATTTCTTCAGTAGGCTGAAATACTTGTGAGATCATTTTAAATAGGTGTCTTCTAGAAAGCTTTGCTATTTCTTCATTTTTAGCACTTACCACAAGCTATTGCAGGCAGGAGCTGTCAGAGCATCAATAAAAAGTTGTTAAATGCAGGCTAGCTTCCAGTGAGCTCAGGTTTTTGCTGAAGCTGTGTTACATATTACTGAACGCAGATGTGTGTATGCACCTGTGTGTCTGTCTATATATGCATGTAACTAACAAAAAATTCACAAATAAAAGATTCATCTGCTGCTTATTATACAGCTTAAGTGCTCCTGCAATACTGAAAACTCGAGTTTTTCTGGCATGTGAGAACAAGCAAGTGAGCTTGCCTGGTAGATAGAAAGCAAAGTCTGCTCCTGAAGACAGACTGACAGTTCAAGAGCAAGGAAGTGGGGAAAGGGTAATCCAGGATCCCTTTTAAGTTTGCTTAATAATAAGGTTCTCTCCTCTTCTGAGAAAATCAAAGATTACATTCAAACAGGTAAAAGGCTTTTTAATTTAATTGTTTTAACTGAGTTTCTTTATGCAATTTTCCATTTGATTTAATTCCATTTAGTATGATAAATGCTGCTTAATCTGAAATTCTTTTCCTCGTCATTTTCATGTATGAAAACCAGAGATGAAAGATTAGCTTCTAGTGACCTGCATCAAAACATAATTTGGCTGGAAATGAAATGAATTTGGATTTAGCTGTATCTCTTGGATAGTTGTGCTGCAACAACAAATCTTCATGAAGTTAAGCTGCCTCTGCTCAAGGAGTGGAAGAGGTTGTTCAGGCTGTGAGAAGCTCCCGCAGTCTCTGCCCTGCCTGTGTGTGTCTGACTGGGAGTCTGTGCCATCAGATCCTCAAAATGTAAAGGAATTTAGGATTTTTAAGTAAGATTACTGCAGCAGCTTTTCATGGTTTAATTATTTTATATTAGAGGCTGCTGAATGATGCGTTTGGTGAGCTGATTGCTTTTCAGAGAGCATTAAAAGATTTACTTGCTTGCTGTTTCAAACATTTGGAAGTTTTTTGCAGTGGGATTGAAGGGAGCCGTGGAGCAAATCATGTCTCTCCTTGGGTGCTGGCAGCTCGCTTCCTTGGTAGCTTGGACTGTGTGGAAGGAATTGTGACAACATGTAATTATTTTGGATTTACGCTTTGTTGTAACTTGGTCTGTGTTTTGTCTCTCAACTGTATAAAAGGCAATATGCACTGGTTGTTGGGTTTCCTTACCCAGAAAGTATTAATGGCAAGAATTAATACAGCATTTCCCCCTTCTCTGCTGGTAGCACTGGTCTCGCTGGGTGCCTACTGCCTTGTCTGGTCCCGTGGCTGCAGTGGGGAACTGCTGACCCTCATTGGAGAGCAGGCATGTCCAGGCAGAAGTCTCTTCATATCCTGGAGTCCTTATGTACCTTTAAGGTGTTGGCTGCAGCTCAGGTTGAAACAGGCACTGGAACAGAAATATGGGGAACCTGTGAGCCATTGCATCCTCCTTTCCTCAGTGTACCATTTTGTAGCTGCCAGAGATGCCATCCATCCTCTTCCTCCTCAGTGGGGAAATAGCCAAATACCCCATGTCTCAAGAGCAAATGGTCTGCTTACAATATTACAGCTATCTTGTGGAAGGTATTTACAGAAAAATCAATTTCTTTTGGCCAGTGCACAGGAGGAATAAGCGGCCATAAAACTCTGCATGGACGGGCATGGCAGCAGGAGAGGCTGCCATCAGCACTGGCTTGAGAGGAACTTGGTGTCCCATGGCAGGGACTGGCATTTACCAAACAGTTAAAAATTTCTTCTCAGCATGCTGCCAGTGCTGAGAAGGATCCAACTGTCTCAGAGCCAGGGGCTGGCCTGGCCTGTACCCGTTGGTGGCAGCAATGCCACCACTGGAGCTGACAGCAACCCTTTCCACCTAATGCCATCTCCTCTTTGACAAATTTCCTCCCCTTACCTGGCCCCGGGCTCTCCCCAGTAACAACTTGACACCCCTCTTTGCAGGGGCTGATGTTGGAACTTCATTGAACCCTCCTGCAGTGTGGATTTCCCTTGCTGAGTCATAATAAAATGGATAAACCTAAAGATTTCTTTGAATTCTTTTTTGTAATGTGTAAAACAATGGTCCAGTATTTATTTAATACTTAATCTCATGACATTTCTCTGGATCTGCAGGAAAATGCCCAGGACAATAATGCTTCCTAATAATATCAAACTGATGAGCAAAGAAATAGCACCCACATTCTCAACTGATGATGTGGCAAAGATCAAGAAATTCTGCAAAACTCAAACCAAAGTAAGATATAAATTGCACTAATACTGGCTAATGGATAATGAGATTGCATTTAATGTTGGTAATGTGCAATGTAAGTGTTTGTTGTTTCTTAAATAGGGTATCTTTGACCATTTAAGCAAGCCTTTAGCACCAAACATTCATGGCCATGAGCATATTAAAAAAGCCATTTTTTGTATGCTACTGCAGGGTAATGAGAATGTTCTCAACAATGGGGCATGCATTAAAGGAGACATCAATATCTTATTATTAGGTAAGAGCGTGTAGAGTTAATAGTGCATTGATAAGTTATTTTATTATCCCCCCTCCTCATCATGCCAGCGTAGCTCTGTTATGCAATATTAGCAAGAAAATAAAAGCCAACCCAGTACAAAGACTCATTTTGCCTTATACAAGAATGTTTGTTAGTGTCTTAGGATCAATTTATTTTATCCTTGGGCACATTTTTACAATTATTTCTGTTTTGTCCCACACTTCCCTATTTACTTGACATCTGTTCTATGTTTCTAGCTAGCGCTGGCGCGATGCGCAATCGCATCTAATCCTGCGCTGCTCATTCGGGCGAGACACCCGCTGATTTCACCAATGGGCTCCACTTCATCTCCAAAGTTGATGGAACTATTCTACTTCTGTCACTTGCAGTCATGGTAGCTGTTCAGTTGTGACTTCAATCCTAAGTGCTTTGTTTTCAGTACCCATAATTAAGTTACATTAGCTGCAGACTCTAGCCTGCTCCAGAGCAGCTCCTGGCAGAGATGTCATCTTCCTTACATAAATCAAGCTCTTTGTTTCTCTGCAGAGTTTCAATCAAATACTTGATAACTTGCTTTAAAAAATAGAATAGCCTAAAACAATAATCCTTGTCAAATCTTTTGGGGTTTGTAGTTTCTCTCCTCAAGAGGGCAACTTGAAAATCTTTCTCCACAGGACCCTGCTGTGCCATTTTAACCATGTCAGTACAGGTGGGATCTGTTGGCCAATAACCCCTTGTCCAAAACACTTGCTCAGCACCTGCATTGCCTGGCTGGGTACCCAAAAGTGGCACACGTGGAGCCATGGAAGTTCAAAGCAGTTGTCTAATGGCACTCAGTGACATGCTAATGGATCTGCTGCTTTCCAAAGGACTGTCTACTAAAGCTTTAATAAAGCCAGAAACCGGTCCCTTAATGAAATGCAAAGCTAGGTGGGACATAGGCAAGATTCTTTGAAGTATGGAACAAGATCTTAAGTTTAAAATTTTAAATATTTATTCTGGGAGGATTCTGAAGAAAGAACTCTAATTAGAGGAAAGTACATTTTGAGCATTTCTGTCTCCTTTATTGAAACAGTAGAATTTCTGAGGATGTCTTTAGTACCCACCTGTGTTGTACTATTGTCTAGAGGAGTGTTAGGTATGCAATAATACTGTAGTAATATCAACTTTGCTTAAGAAAATAGACTTAGTTATTTTATATATACTTTTTAACAGTCTTGACCTTAGAAATGCCAGCTTCTGTTTCTTTTCCTTCCAGTTTGAGACTGAAATGAAAATTGCAATCACAATACACACCAATACTGTTGGTATAAGCTTACAAGTAATTAAGCAGTTTAGAAGCTAATTAGTGTTGCGAGATTTCCAAGCTTGCAAAGACTCAGGAGCATTCTAGAGAGGAAATGCTGGAAAAAAAGAAAACCAAATTAAAATTCTGTAATCAGAACTTTAGGAACTTCTTTAATGCTTAAGCACATGTTTCCCCCGATGCTTTGTCTTCTTCCCGTTGTCTGGATCTGTGCTTTTGGAGATCCTGTACGTGGGATCATGAAAAATTTTGATTTGCTCAAAATTTTCTCCTGTTAAGCTGAAGCAGATGGGATATTTATGACATTTATATGGAAGCTGTGTTTTTGAATAATGAATGAAATAAAAAGAGGAATAAATATGTAGTAAAGATGTTTCAAGGTATTTACAAGGTTTAAGTGAGTGTTTTAAACTTTGTAAGTTTTGATCTTCATTACTTGAAAACAGGAAAAGCTTTGACACTTCTCAACATACGTGGAATACTGTCAAAGTCATCTTCCTCTTTTCATAGTGAAGGAGCTTAGAAAACACTGAATAAAAAATACTTACTATGAAGATCAGGTGGTAGCACATAAAAGCTTCTGTAAATGTCATTCAGGTGCCTGGAAAGCTGCATCTTTTGACACCACAGTCCCACACTTCCTCGGATTTAGCAAGATTAGGGTTGGCATCCCCTGGCCCATCATCAGGGACTCCCGGTGCCACCCCCTTCATCCAGCTATTGAGGTCTGTCATCTAACAACTGTGGGATTTTGGAGGCCAGGAGGAAAGAAGTGTCTTGTCAATGATTGTGGCCATGGTAGAGCAGCACTGACACAGGTCCTGGGTTTGCTCCCCCCAAGTGGCGTTTCCCTGGTTGTGGCTGCTGGGCTAAATGACACCACTGGGGCAGCAAAATGTCAGACCAGCAAACAGGTGCTGGTGGGTTGCCTTTTCTCAATCTGATTTGGCAGGAATTTATTCTGTGCCCTTCCTTAAGCCTCCTAATAGTATTGATTTAACTCTTTCCAATAAATGAGGAAACTGATTTCCCATTTCCCAGAAGTATTTGGGTAATTAATTGTAAAACTACTTTGCAAGTGCTTGAACATTCATCTCTTGAGCATTCCTTACCAGAGATTGGAAGTATCAAGATTCTGGTGTACTGGGGCAATTAGCCCAACATCATATGTAAATATTTAGTGACTATCCCTAACATCCAGTTCAGAGGCCTGAACCTGAAGGAGGTGACCACAATGCTCCTCCTGCCCTTTCTTTTGCACATCCATGGAGAGGAGTCAGGACTCTCGCTGCAGGGATCCACATTTCCTTTCCATAAAAGGTTTTTTTTATGAGTTGTTGTGCTCGTAGATATCACTGAAGTCTGAGGTCTATTGACAAATAAGCCCTTCTACAGATGGGAAAAGATCTCTGGCAAGGGTAATCCTGCTAATGTGTGGCTCCATCTGAGATGATCCAGACCCTTGGAAGTGCTCTGCTCTACACAGTGACTTTTGAGAGAGATGTCCAAAAAATATTTTACTTCACCAGTAGCTACTGAAATTTCAAATGCTTTCAGCACCTCTTGTGGCGAAAGACAAAGTGGTGGGGAAGGAGGGCTTCCTGCACTCCTGTTTAATAAACTAAGGGGAGTCGTGTACTCCCAGACACTGCGCCGGTTATTCAGCACAGTTTAATCATTTGCATGTATGCTGAATAAAATGGTAGCAAAGAAAGGTCAGGATTTCTCTACTGCTTACTAGGCTATTTTGTTTTTCCCATTGCTCTCTAATCAGTGTGCAAAAGGCTGGAAGATGGCAAAGTGTTCTGCTTTCCCCTTTAAGAGGTGATCTTTGTATTGTGAAACATTCCCTAAACCACTTCCACCATCAGCAGGGGGTTACCAGGAAGGCAGTTGACAGCAGCTGTAACTGCTGATTAAAAAACTGATGCTCAGCCTTGCATATCAAAGATATCAAACTTTCCATCTTCTGGGCTTTAAAACCCTCTTGTGGTGCAGGGGGCTGCACACTGTGCGCCCATGAGCATCAGCCAGCACCCATTGTACCTGAGCTCCTGCACCCCAGCCCATGAGGGCTTGGGTAATAAAGCCTCAAAATGGTTTTTATGACACCTAATAAGAAGTAGGGAAGTGTTTTATACTTGAAGAATATTTGTGGAATGGAAAAGAAAAAAAGTAATTTTAACCCAGCCTGTCCTAGTCCTCCAGATCATTGAGGTGCTGTGGAAAATAAGTGAGAAAGCAAATGCACAAGTGAGCCTGACCACAGACAATCTGAGAGCAATCTGACACACCTGCAAAGTGGTTTGTGCAGTATGGGCATAAATCAAGGCAAGTGGAAGCCCAGATGGCTTGCTTTTAGGAAAACAAGTAGTACAACTGGATCTGGGCACCCAGGTATTATTATGGAGTAAAGAAAAACATTTTTATTACTTTCTTAGTACAAAGGGTGGAGTGGCTTTCTCATTTGAACCCCCAGGGCAAGAAAAAGTAAATAAACCTCTTTTTCTCCTTTCCCCACATTTCACTTCAAAAATGTCTTATAGGCTGCTGGGACTGCACTCAAAATGAATGAATCTGTATTTCTCAGAAACTCAAATTTCTTCCAAGGCTCAGGATACACTGCTGGGAGAAAGGTGGTTGCCCCACAGAGCTCTTCAGATTTTCCATGGACAGGCTGTTGCCACTGGGGGAGGTTGGATGTTAATCAAATTGATTTGCAGTTGCTCCCACCTTGTGGGGACCTGGCCAGGGAAGCCAGTGTGGGACAGAGTGCTGGGAAGGGCCAGCATGGCTTCCTGGCAAGGGGTACTGGATGTGGGATTGTGACTTCCCTCCCGAGGGAGCAGGACAAAATTCAGTCTTCAGTGTCTATGTGAAACTGAGGTTTGGCTTCCACCGGTTCCTCCAGCAAATCCTGCAAGGTAAGAACCACTTTTATTTACTGCTCCCAGCTGCAGCTTATGCAGGGATGAGCCCTCCACAGGGACTCAGCAGAGCTGGCACATCACGGTACTACCACTGGCTTTGTCCATGGAAAGGGTTTTCAGGTTTTTCCTCAGTCTTCCAGCTCCCAGTGGCTAAGTCTGTTTTGTGTGATGCTTATGCCAGCCCTGCATCTCCCTGTCTGTCAGCTTCCCTTCTCTTCCCAAGGCAGAGAGTTGCCTAAAGAGGCTTTGCAGCCCTGGGATTTGGGCAGCTGGAGGTCTCGCTTCTGAGAGACGTGGGCATTGCTGTAAGCTGATGGAAATGGTTTTAAAAGGACACACCTAGTGGCAATTGATCTTGCTGTGAGCTGGCAACCTGTGAAAAGCAGAGCAAGCGGGTGGGCTGCTGAGTAGGAGGAGTCTGCTTGGGAGACACGGCCTGTAGACAGACTATCATGCAGTGGCCCATAGCAGGTATTCACTATCTCAATTTAAGTTTCTTTCTTTTCCTTAGAGCTTTTTTTTCCCCTTAAGAAAATTCATACTATGTTATCCCAGCAGCTTTTCTTTTCCCATTCCTCCCAATTGCACCTGTTAAGGCTTAAGTATGGACATTTTTCTTTTGGTTAAAGCAACACTTTAATTTTCTTTTTCTCTCCTTACCTCCAGCTTACACTGCCAAATCTTTTCTGGTGATGAAAGCATGACAGTAGGTGCCAGAATGAAACCTGACTCTTCTAAGGAGCAACAGAGACTCCTTCCACAGTTAATAAACAAATTTTATTAATCACTTAATAGCTACCAAACTCAATAAACTAATAGCTTTCTTAACAAGCAAAACTGGAGTTGCAATGATACTTTTATGTAATTTATAATGTTCTGTTTTGAACAAGCAAATGTCATTTACATGAGTGAAAGCTGCCTGCAAAGCCAAGTGTTCACAACATGATGAGAAGTATCTGGGGGCAGGGGGGAAAGGCAGACATGAAGAGGGACATGTGCCTCTGGGAAGTTTGGATCTGACTTTTTGTATCATAGACTTTGTAGATACAGATGGAGTTAAAATAAGAAATCAAGGGCAAGTGCACATACACAGAGCCCTAGCAGAAGAAGGTGGCTGGTTCTAGTTACATGTTAGTAACTGTGAAGTAGAAAGGCTACCATTAAGAAGTTAATCAAAGTATTCCATCAAATGGTTTAGAGATAAGATTCAAATCTCATAAAGAGCACGCAGGTCTTTTTTCCCATGAGTATTGCATTGGAAGAGTGGCCATGTTTATGTATTGTAGGATTAAGCATTGCAACCTTGGGAAACAATGAGGCTTGGTTTTGTTCTTTTAAGTTCTTGACATTCCAGTTAAACTTCTTTGATGCTATTTTGTTTTTACAGTAGGTGAAGTCACAGGCATCGATCAAGCATGGAACTTTTCATCTCCAGTAGAAGTTTAGGAATTTATGAGCAAAAGAACTCCAATGTAAACTTGTCCGCAGCCTTTATGATACCAGTTGCAGTGTATTTGGTGTTAGTAATCACTCTGAGTTGTTGTGGTCATTGTTTTTTCCTAGTTATTTCTGTTGATGCTTAGAAGAGGGAGAAAACAAGGAGAGCAATCACGGTGAATCTGTCTGCTGCAAAATTTCATCATCTTCTTGCATGAAACAAATCCTTAAATCTCAAATTTAGAGTTTTCTTTTGCAATAAATTAGAATATATGTAATTGAAAGAAGTGGGAAAATGACATCACCATGTATTTCTTCATAATTTCATAACACAGAGCAAAATATGGGTGTTTTGCCATTACTGCATCAATATTACAAAAGTCTCTAAACAATAACTCTAGAAAAGCACTGTCTGTTTCAGAAAAGGCAGTTTAATTGTTGGTTATCATCTCCTTTTTAGACATAACTACCTGTACTACCAGCCCCAAAGATAACTTGAAAATGCACTCCAAGAAGAGAGGAGAATTAAAATCATATTAATCAGAGTCAAAAGTAGTTCAGCTGATGGCATCTGTGTCTTAGGAAAAGACCCTGAGCTCTAATAGCAGTGGATAAAGAGACCTGTGGGGAAAATAAAAAGGGAAAAAGCCCCTTCTCTGTTCTGAATTGCACTGAAAGAAAATTACAAGTAATGACTACTGCCCTGCACTCTGGGACCGTGTCTGCCCGGCGTGGGTGGCACGAGACACCTGACACTCAGCTGAAACAGGAGGATGTAGGAAATGTGAATCCCACAGGCTGGTGTCTAGGATCAGTCCCTTTTTTGCATTTAGACAATGCTGTGCCAGCCAGACTGAGACATTATGACTCAGTAATTTGCTACTTGTGCAAAAGCTAAACTGAGCAGAGCTACTCTGTGCGATGCAAATAGCAGTGAGTTGGTTTGCCTGAATCAGGAACAGGAGGCTTCCTATGCTGTTCAGCATAGATAGTAGGTAGCAGGATTAAAAGTGCTGAGGTTCTTGAAGAAAGACCAAGAAGTAGCTAGAACGATGAACCACATTTTGGTTTTTTTCTTTCTTTATTATTCCACACCTGAGCCATTGACTTGAATGCTGGAGTTAGTTTATTTTTAAGCCCATGCTGTGACTCCTGATAGGCTCAGCAGTGGGGAATGAGTCATGCCCACAGTTCTGGATACAATGTGCACATACTCTGCTGGGTCCAGCTGTACAGCAAATCTGGAGCCCAGAAAAGGAGGAGCAGAGAAGAAAACATTCACTTACATCTGGGTTTTCTAGAGATATTCTTGAATGGGGAACAGGAACAGGGCAGGCAACCCAAGGAGTTGGTCCACAGCCCAAAACTTTGTGCTGCACATTGTGGGAAAAGAGTAATAGGATTTTCACACTAGTCCTGGTGTGTAGAGAGTGGAATGTGCCTGAGCAGGCATGTGGGCAGAGAAAATCCTTGATGCAAATCAACCTGAGTCACTACAGTGTGAGGACAGGAGAGATAAATGGATTGGTGCAGATTTAACACTGGTGGTGTTTACTGTCACATTAACATCTCAGTGATTCTACAGAGAGACCTCTACAGTAAAGATTTTTAGTAAAACTTTCTGTGAATAAATTTGCTCCAGGAAAATAAAGTAAGCACCCTGGCTGCAAGCCCATGTATAGCCAACACAGTATCTGACCTGGGATAAGTATCCCTATTATCTGTAAATGTGTAAAATGTACCTCTCCAAAATTAAGCTCATTAAGTCATTTGTGCTGGAGCTTTTTAAGAAAAATGTATTTGTTCAGGAACATGAGCTAGTATCATAACTTTTGTGAAAAACAAAAAATGTAATATTTAATCTCATTCTGCATTTCCTGAGTAATTTTTCTGCATTGTAAAATTGGAAAGAAATACTCCTCTTGAGTATTTTTAGGTCAGTTAAGGACATTAAAAAGCCTATCTTTTGGCTGTACAGAAGTGAGTTGTTCACACTCACTGACAGGGAGATTCAGTTTTAAATCATGCTCTTCACTGATTCATGTTTGAAATGAATAAGCAGAAGCTTAAGATTTTTTTCCCATGAAGGTTTAACATTTCAGGATATACCCTATGGAATTTGTATCTTCTGCAATGTATTGAAATTATATTGTAATACTGCTCTGTGTATTAAGCTCTCTTCTGATGAAAGTACAGGTAAGTATCTCATGTAATCTGAATTTCAAAAATATAAATGATCTCTACTGTCACAAATCTGGTACTTCACATTTGAAATTATCAAATGCTCGCAGTTTATAATGTTAAGGATTGTAGCCAGGGTTGAATTTATGAACAGTCTCATTTGTGTCTTCTTAACTCCATGTAAATCTATGTGCATATCTTAATTGAAGGCGCATTTGGAGGATTATTTGCATGAAAACTGCTGATGAAGACGTGTGGAAATAGGAAAGTTATTTTAAGACAGCTATAGTAGGGTATTTTCCTATCCAGGATGTTTGTTAGCTCTGACAAATCTTTGTTAATTTTGTCTGGCTGTTTTCATGAATCTTTGGATTCCAACAAAAGCTAATAAATCCAGCTATGAATGCTTTAAATACAACTACATTTCAGAGAATATGAATCAGAGAAGGACTACATATATAGCATTGATACAGAAGAATACACATTTGTTGCTTTGTGCTGTGCAGTAGCATTCAGAGGAAGACTTGCTCCCTCATCAAATTTCCATACATTTGAACTGCTCTTGCCCAAAGTTAGGGTAAATTGCATGGCAAATCATCAACACCCATCCCAGGCAATCAAAGTAGCTGCTGACCTTTAAATGTGAACACATTCACATACCAGTCTACCAACCATCTGGTGTGACCTGACATTTCCATTACAGGCACTCCTGTCTCTCACAGCCCCCTGCAAAACAACACAAATGTGATGATTTGTGCCCATGGTGGCTGCCATCTCCCTCTGCGAAGTGTCCTCAGGGAGGGACGTTTTGCTTTCTCTGGCCCTTTTATTTCCATGCTTACTTATTTCTCTAAATCCTACTGAATCGTAGCTCTGTTTGCTAGGGGTGTTAAGGAAGCCACTAGGTCTCCCAGACCCAGGATCCAGCTCCCCAGCTAACATGCCCAGCCAGGAATGGTCCCAGGTGATCCCTGCATTCCAGTCCTCAAGATTTGGCTGCTGCTCCCAGGTCTGGCTGGCAGCAAGGTTGTGTCCAAGACACACTGACACACATACAAAGGGGTCCCTGAAGGGGCTGGTGGTTCAGGCTGCTGCACGCACACACACACACACACACTCACACACACACACAGAGCAGCATGGGCTGCATAACCCTTCTGTAATGCTACCCAAACTCAGAGAAGGGCACATAGGTCTGTCCTCTTCCTCCCCTCCAGGAAACCAGAATGCTGGTTCTCTGATTGAAAAAATGTGTGCCCTCATTCTCCACATCCAGAAACACACTCAAACATGCACAGTCCCCTTAAATGTTAGCATGGCC
The DNA here is from genome assembly GCF_000277835.1 of Geospiza fortis. Classification (NCBI taxonomy): domain Eukaryota; kingdom Metazoa; phylum Chordata; class Aves; order Passeriformes; family Thraupidae; genus Geospiza; species Geospiza fortis. The sequence goes on along the minus strand of NW_005054305.1, from coordinate 5,880,729 downwards.
TCTAAACCTGTTCAATATCCATGCTTGGGAGCTCTGGCAGTGGTATACAAGTCACCTTCTTCTTGCCAGGTAGGGCAGTGTGATGTTTGAGTCCTCCAAATGTGGTAATGTTTCCTCCAACTCACCAGCTCATCCAGCTTGAAATTTGCTAGTGAATTATGCACACGCACACACAGAGAATTAAATTCACTGAAGAAATATTAACACACAGATTTCTCCAGCTATCAGCACTTAGACCTCTTACACACCAACACAAAACCTGACCCCTCCAGCTGCTGCTGGCACCAGGACCTTTCAAGACATAAAAAACACACATACCAGTCCTTCCAGTTATTGGTCTTTAGATCTACAAGCCCTGTGACCCACAGTTCCTCCAGTTCCTGGCACACAGACCCTTCCATGCAAGTCCCTCCATGTGCTGGTGTCTAGATCCATGAGCCCTCAGACCTATGGTCTCCTCTGGCCATTGGCATCCAGCTCTCTTTTGCAGGCAGGTCTCTCCTGTTTCTGGCCCCATTTTCCGCCGCTTTTCTTTGGATCTTTTGATCCTTCTTCTAAACATCTCGTAGTTGTTTTTACATAAATCTACAAGCCTTTCCTGATAGCTTGTATCTCAAGCAGCCTCAACTTTTCTTTTACATTCATGTTAATCATATTTCCCCCTTCCTATCAGTTAATAATTGTTCAGGTTGACATTCTTGAGGGTTCTGCCTGAGTAGTTCCTCTAATGGACCATCAATCAGTGGCTGAAGCATTCTGGATCCTCATTATTATCTCTACTGTGACTTCCTCATTAATGTGTGTCTGTGAGATTCATTTATTACTTTCCTCATTACTTGTTATTTCTTTTATAGTGAGTAGATCGCAACCAAATAACAAATGAACCAGACACTCCCACACTTCACAAACTCTCACACTACTGACTGACAGCTGCAGCAGGACTGAGAACTGCTGGGTACCCTGTGGACACAGGGTCCAGCTCCCCTTTATTTTAGACAGCTGTACAATGATAATATTTATTTTATATTTAGCAAATTTAGACTTTCCTGTGTTGACTGAAATTCAGGATGCCGTTTTCATGCTTTCTTCATGTTTAGGTAGACTTGAAGGGCAAGGCAGCTATGTCACACAATATATTTCCATTTTTCTCCATTGAATGACGATACACAGCACTGTCAGACACTCCACTGACTTTAGCACAGTGTTTTATCCAGATGATGAATTATTTTCCAGACTTTACAAACTTTTATCATGATGGTTGAGATAAAAGGAGCAGAAAGAGTGATGACGTAGTTGTGGTTTTGCAGTGATGTTCATCTTGAGTCTTTGATGCTTGTTTGCATTATCTTCAGAAGGATGTTTTAGTCTAAGTGAGGGAAAAAAACCAAACCCACATCTTAAAAGTGCATAGGGAAGGGAAGAATGTGTACAATGTAAGAGCATTACTTGCAAAGAAACCAAAACTATTTATTGGATGGTCATAAAGCAGCAGTGTCAAGTATCTGACACTGCACAGAGGTACTTCAACTCAATGGGGTATCACACAAAGACTATTAGGACAAAATTAAAAATGGAACTCTGCTTTCTGGAAGGATATTCCTCTTCAGTTTGTTTACAAAATTTCTCCTGTGTCCTGTGAGTCCCTCTAAACTATGTCACGCTTCATATTTCCAGGACAAGCCTCTACTTAAAGTAAGAGTCCTTGTGTCTCAGACTTCATGAAATGTCCTGTGAAAACATGCCCAAATGCTGCTTCTGTCCAGTACACGGCATTTCTAATCCTGTCATCTAGACAGTTTTAACCTGCTGTCTTCTTAACCTTTCCTTAAGTTAATATTTCCACAACTACTTCATGCCTTGCATAAAAAATAGCCTTTGAATGTGGAAAATTATTTTTTAGATTTGCTTTTTGTTTTGACACCCTGCGATGCATTTTTTAGCACCATATCCAGGGAGTCTTTAGTAGAATAGGCAGCAATAGATGAAATACAAGTTTACTGAGCAGAAAACATGGTTTAATTACAAATTGAAAATGAACCCCTATGTTCACACTATCCCACTCAATGTAGGCTGTCATTGGGGCAGAGTGGAGCGGAGTGGAAGAGGAGAACAGATTTTTAATTAAGTGGGATTTTGGTGTTTGATAAATTAGTTTCACTCAAAAGAGCTCTTTAATTCTTAACCTGTAGTCTTTATGCTTCAAAAAGGCGACATCTTCCATTTAGTTCTTACTTAATTTGATTGTTTGGTTTTTAGTGAATATAGATATGTGTGCATGTGTCTATATTTGTTGAAAGAGGCAAGGTACTTACTTCTTCCAGAGTCACACTCTCCTTATTCTCCTTTCCTTGTTTGTATTTCTTATTAAGGCACACTGCAGTTGTGATGGTGACAATAAGCATTACAACAAACACAGTTACGGTTGAAGAAACAGCTATTACAATATTTTCTTGAGTTGAGCCTTTCCTTTCACACTTTTCTCCCATGTACCACCAGCTGTCACCTGCTGGACATCTAGAAAGCAAAAGAACTAACATTTACTATCACCTAAATATTAAAAGTGTGAAAAGATCTGCTTCAAAAAAATGGCATCTCTGATGTAAATTCTGTATCCTGAAGCATAGTGAAGTCATCTTAAAATGGACTTCTATTTTAAAGTTCTCTTAGTGGCCTGAGTGGCCCACTGTCCTTACACACCTAAAGGTGTTTCTTTCAGCTCCTGATTTTTCACAGGTTGTGCCTTCAGAGAGAGCTTTTGCCAGAAATCCTAAATGCCTTCCTGATCCTCTTGACCTCTTAAGGCTTGGATGCAGCTGATCTATGGAGCTTTTATTTTTTTTTAATTTTCAAATTTAAAGAACTTGTAAGAGCTGCCTCTGCCTTCATTCAACAGGCAGGTAAGAAAAGAAATTCACAGCCCAGCAGCCATCCAGGTTTAGGACTGAAAACAACTTCCAGGCTTTGATTCCATCACCTTACCCAGCAACACAGTCAGCACACCCATCTCCATCTTTCTAACCTTGGTTATTCCTTATGTGTTGATTTTCTAGCTCCTGTCTAAGCCATTTATTCCAGACTACCTCAGCCCTGAAAACAAGTCTGTTTGCAGCGCACTGCAAAGATATTGCCTGCTGGGGGGATTCCAGGTGATTCAGCTTGAACGGATGTATCACATTCCCCCCTATTTCCCAACAGAAAATTGGAGTGGAAACCGACTGCTGGGCACACATTTCTGTAGGACAGAAAGTAGGTTGCAAAGGCACTAAAGCTTCAAAGAGTCCAGAGATGTCAGAAAATAAATGTTCTCTTTCCATAATTTTGAAATGAGGCATAACATTGAGCATAGTTTTTATTTTTGTCTTCTTGGAACTACTTCTTGACATTTACTCCTATTTGCGACCTGCTTCTAGTGAGTTGCACAAGAATTATTTTTTAAAAGGTTTCTAAATGGGGATATATAACACTTAATGAGTCATCCTGACTCCTGTGGCTCTTGGCCTTTATGTTTTCCTCACAGCACTCCCCCAGTCTACCTGCCCTGGAACAGCATCTAAGGTTAATGTCTTCAGCCTCAGAGCTTATCTGAGAGCTGGAACAATGCTAATCAGGCAGGTAGGTTACGTAAATGTATCCACAGAGAATGAAATAAAAGTTGATATTAATCTTCTTGCAGGGCAAACAATCTTTTATTCCTCAGCTTTCACTGCTGGTTTCAAAGGCAAGGGACCACACTTTGGTAACTCATGGTCATAATTTGCACTGTACAATATTTCTGAATCAAATTTTAAAATAATGTCTACACTGCTTCCTACATGATAAGTATTGCAAATCTACTCTAATTATATAAATGCCCTTTTCTTTCAATTACATATATTCAACTCTTCTACATTTTGCTATAGGGAATTCTGAAGACTTGGAGTAATACATTACTGAAAATAATAAACACATTTAAAATATAATTTACAGGAAAGTCAAGCAGAGTACTTAAAAATGATCAAATGCTGAGGTTAGGAGCTTTGTTGCCCAAATCGGCCATAAGTTCAGTCTCACAGGAGCAGTTGCAAATGCTTGCCTTAATCAGCTACAGTTTGTCTTTCCTTTCACTAGGAGCAAAGATTTATTCTGTTAGAAACTCTCATTACTCATCCTAAAGCAGCATTTGAGGGTGAACAAAGGCAGTTACCTGCACACGGGCGTTCTGTTTACCATGACACAGACACCATTGTTTTCACAGGGGTTGTCTGGGCAGAAAGCCGGAACCTCTGGATCTCCGGGCTGGTTGGTGCTGCCCGTGGTGGTGGTGGTGGTGGTGGATGCAGTGATGGTGGTCTCAGTGCCACTGGGGGGCTTGGTGGTGGCAGAAGGGCCAGGGCCATGTTTGGTGGTGCTGGCACTTGCAGTCGTAACAAGAGGGGGTGGAGTGCTCGGCTGAGTTGACAGGAGATGCGATATATCTGCACGGTGAACACACAGACAATAAGGTCTTTGCTCCACATTATTTTCCTTCTTATTCTAATGATAATTTCTAATAATAAAGAGCAGTAAGCCTGTCCAAAGGTTTAACAGATAAACAGTCTTTTTTGCATTTTAGGAGCATGATGTATTTTGGAAATGTCCTCTAGAATTTTTTCAGAAACAGATAGTTTTATTCAAATTAATATATTCAAATTAATTTGCACAGGATTAGCATTGTTTTATACACCTTCACATGAGATAAAGGAATTATACAGCGTATGTATCTGTTCACAAATTTATTCAAACATACGATTTGACTTTAGACACAGGCATAATTCAAACACTGCTCAAGTGCAAAGTACATCATGTGTATTTATAACTACAGCACTAGTGACTTGGTATCTGACACTGTTTGCTACATTTTAAAGAGTATCAGCTATGTTTACATACCTTCTATTGTTAAAAGAATATAAACACCATCTTCTTTGATAAAGTTGCGGCTTCTAAGTCTCTCATGAGTTAGAAATGCGCTTGTTCCAACTCCTGGACCTCTCATGTATTTAGTTCCATTGGGAAAAGTTGCTTCAGATCCTACTTTATCTGGCCTATCCCAAGTATAGTTTGATGAGGATGCTGGGGGGAAAAAAAGATAAAAAGAATGTGAATGTGAGAGTGGTCTGGATTTGTGTCTCAGCAGAAACCTCAATTGCCTGGGATTCACCACTGATGAGAGGCACAAGACAACGGAGATCTTCAATCATTTGGTTTAGCCTGAGGTACTGAGAAAAGAACCTGCTGGAGGTGAGGTTATTGGAGAGCTAGTTGAAAACCTGTTGTATTTTCTTTTTAGTTTGTTAAAGTGAGGTGGTCAAGAAGATAAGTAGCACATAAATCATCTATAACATGAGTTAATGCAATGCTTCTCAAAAGAGAGCATCTCCTGTAGTAGATGTGGAGCATAAGATATTTGAACAACCTAAATGATCACAATCACTGATGCCTGCTCCATGAAACCCTGCTCAAAAGCTCAAAGCTGAGCCTAATTGTCCATGAAAGAATCTGACAGAGGGAGAAAGATCTGCCTGCTCCAACACCTCTCTGGTTAGATAAAAAGTGTGTGTTACAAGGCTTCCCTTGGAAATCATGGACTATTTGCAATATATGAATAAATAAGAGCGACGGAGCAGAGAGCAAACAGATTGCATGTCCACAAGGTCAGAGAAGGCAAAGGGCACTGTGGCTGTAACAGCAGAAAGCACAAGGAAAATGTGCTTTTACAAACATCTGTGGAGGACATGGTGTGGTGTGTCTTTCATTTACAGAGAGGACATTATGTCTTTCTTGATTACCCACTTTGTTTTCATGTAGAGCCAGTGTCACAGAAAATACAAAGTAGAACATATTGGTTTTAAAATAATAATATGAATTGGATGGTTTTGTGTCTTCCTTACTTCCTTTCTAGTCAGAAAACTAATTCAGTGGCAGAGATGATTTCTTCTGGCAAAAAGAAGAATGTCATTATGACAAAAGCCATAATGACTTAAATCCAAACTTTATCCAATGCTGAATGTGGGTGTTTTCTTTAATATCCCTCTCTGTAGAGATTCCTATCATTTCTCAGAGTTACTTTTTACCTCAACTGTCACGTTTCCAAGTTATTGTGGACAACAGCCCATATCTTGTCACACCTTGAACAAGTACAGATTACATAATATGAATCAGTGCTTTGTCCATCTGGAGGCTTTTCCTGGCATCACTGTACCTTTGACAAAAGGGCTGGGATTTGTTTGATAGTTGTTTCACTTTTATCTGCTATAAACTGCCTGTATTGTTAATTCCATATTTTTCTTTTCATGACTTCTGGAAAACTTCCATTCTCATTAAAACAGAAATATATGTATCCTCACAGAGCATATGAAATAAACTTTAGGAATAGATGATCCACCTGTTTCTTACGCAAATGCAACTTTGAAATCCTGAGTCCCAGCTTAACTTGCTTGTAGGTTTAATTTTTTTCTTGTCTGTGGATCAATATTATTGTTGCTGCAATCATATGAAACATTCCAGAAGCTGAAAAATATGCATTAACTCACAGAAAGAGGAGATGTGACCCCTTGTCTTTTGGTTGTGTTTTACATGTTTGATTTTAACTAACCTGAAAACTTCTGAGGGTCTGTTGTTACACTTCTTTGGTTGGACATCTGTTGACGAATATCAGGATGCTGGTCAAGCAGGATCATGGTACCTTGTTGCCATGGACAGGGCCATTTCAAATGGTCATCGTTTGCTCCAGAAATCAAGGACAAGTATATTCCTAAATTAAATGGATTATCAGTGGTACCATTTACATACAAGCTGACCTGAAAAGCATATCCTTCACTAGAGTAAAAAGGTGGACTGTATATTATTCCCCCTTTCCCTGCTGGACTTGTGTTGAGGAGATGTGTGAAATTTCTGATATGCCAGATGTGGTGGGGACACTGAGTTTCTGACAAGTTGATGTCATCAATAGAGAGGCCTCCATTTGATAAGCCACTTCCTCTCACGCCTTGAAACATAATCCTGAATTTACTGGTGACATTCAAAGAAACATGATGGAGCTGCCAGTAGGTCTCAGGTGAACCTGAAAAACAAGGGTAGAGATTTCTGACTCAGCAATACAGTCAAATACTGCACAGGTCTGTGAACCCTATTCCAACACTGTGTAAGAATTTTTCAATTCCACTGGCACTGATGTGGTAGAATATTTGTTCTGTAGGTGTTACCTTTTCAGTCCAAGATCATATTTGCTCAATACAATATTTTAACAGAATTAATATGAATAATAGCACATAAAGCAGTTATAACACTGCTTTTTCTTTTACATTTTTTAATAAAATTTCATTAAATTAATCCAGGAGTTGTGATTATTAAATCCACAAGAAGAGTTTCACTTGTATTGTTAAAGAGAAAAAAATCAGGACAAGTTATATTCAAATAGCTGAACAGCAACATACCTCAACAAAAAATGCTCCAGAGGATTCTGGGAGCCTAGAACTACAAGACTAGTTCATTCATTTGTTTTTGTATTTCTAAATGGCTTGTTGGAAGCTTGCCTATGCAGAAGCACTATTCACCCATCACATGATTAATGGTACTAAGGTCAAATTGAAGCCAGTCATTTGCAAAACCTACTTTGTGCAAGAGAACCTTGCTGCAAGTTTGATGATGCATCCAAAAGTGCCTGCACTAGCAAATTCCACTTGACTCCAAGAGCAGTGTACACAAAAGCAAAGACCTCTGCATAGGGGCCTTGTGAGGTCAATGAAAGTAGAACACCCTTTTTTAAAAGTATGTGCACCAAAACAGTTACTTTTGTGTCCTGGTTTTAGTTCATCTGCACAGAAGACCAGCTGCATTTATTGAACAAGCAGGTACAGAACTCATACACATCAGTCTCCTAACAACCTGAAACACAACACAATGGATCTCAAATATGTCTTAATTTCTTGACATTTTGCATTACTGTTATAATTAGGAGGGAAAAAATTAACCAAGAAACAAGAAGAAAAGCACCCCACTGTTTTCCATGAAATTGCCTTCTGCGTAAGCTAAAGGATTTTTACATGTAATATATGCAGTTCAAAAATCCCCAGCTGCCACAAACCAGTGGGAAGGGTTCAGGGATTGTCCCTAAGCCTCTTAAACATTGTAGTTCAGTGCAAATCCATGAGCAGCTCAACCAGGTGTCAGACCATGGATGGAAGGGGCTGTAGTGTCACTGTTACTTCCAGGTTATTGACCGCATTGGAGAGGGCAACTTCTCGCTTGAGAGAAGTGAAACAGCTTGGGGGAAAAGCGGTCTTGAACCATTCCTAAAAGTTTTGCCACAGATTGTCAAAATAGGGTGCCTCTGTGAACACATAAGATCAGAGAATTCTAAGGAATAGACATGTAAGAGTGTTTGTGAGGAAGGCTGAAGTCTGGAGAAATTACTCATGGTATCAAAGCAGGGCTTGAAAGAGTTTGGAGGGCTCAGACTGATGTGAAGCCTACACCTGCCTTAGCAGCTCTTACATTAAGGATGCCTGTTAGCTCAGAGGGCATAGAGGGTGAAGCCATAGAGGTGAAGAAAAGAGTGGAAAAAAAACCAGGCACTGGCAGCAGCTGAGCCTAAAGTGACAAAAAGAGACAGAAATTATACCTATTTAGTAAAAAAACTTGCTCAGATCCTTCTGAAGTTGGTGAAGGTGAAATGGAGACCACATAATAGTTAAGTATTTGAGAAAGTAAATAAATCATAAGGTGACTTTGGCAATTCTAGCTTAAAGAGCTCTTGTCCATTAGCTGACCTCAGCTCATCATTCTGTAGGCCATAGGCTCCTAAGACCACAAGAATTTAATCTTCTTCAAACTACAACTCAAATCATGATCTGTTGCTCATATATTTCAGTTAAGTCATTTAAATTTTATTTATCTTTTTTTAACTTAGATATTCCAGGGCACTTATTCTTTCCATTTCTTTATTATACTTTCTTATTAATAGTAATTTACTCTAATATTCCGACTTCATCAGCTGCTATTGATACCAGCAATTCTAGAACAGTTAAAATGATTGCTCATGGAATTTTAGCTAGTTTGGTGAGAAAACTATCTTGATAATACAAGAGTTTGAAATTTGTGGTAATTTATTATATTATATGAAAGCAGCTGACTGAGGATCCATCAGGTATAATTTCAGCAGCAATGAATCAACTACAGAGATAGAGAAGAAGCTAAAGAACAGCACTAGGAAATGAGTGACTTTGCCACAATAATTTCCCCAATACTTTGAAAAATACTGAGGATAGATAAAGACAAAATGCAATTTTATGCCATACCTTTAATCTCTTTGATGAATCTCAGAGTGCCATTTGGATTGGCTGACGTGTACTCCCTGACCCAGACATTCAGCTGGTCATTCTCATTACCACTGTTATATAAATAGAATTGTAAGCACTGAAAACCTCTTTTGGGGTACAGAATTCGGCTCTCCAGGACAGCTGTGCTTCCTTCTCCTCCAGAACTGGTGTCAAAATGCATGAAGTGGCCAGAATCTGCCAAAAGTCAATGAGAAATGAGCAATAGAGGGGAGAGAAAACAGATTTTTCCTGATGTACCTGATGTACTGGTTTTCTTAACGCTGTATTGTAATAACTCTAGAAGATACAGTCAGGTCAGGGTTAGGTAGATCCTGTACAAATCTCTGACTGAGGACTGCTACCTGTTCACCTTTTCCAAAGGTAGAACTATTCTCTTTGCAGCTTTTGTCCTCATTTCATTATCTCTAGGAAACTGTACCCAAACCAAACCCAAAAATGGGCTTTTACTCTTCACCCAGTTACTCACAGTTGACACCCTGGAGGACAGATTTAAACTCCTGAACTCTTGGACTGTTCTGACAGGTTGAGATACATCTAGCTAGACTGTCAATTAATTTTTCACCTCAGCCCTGGTAATACACATTTCAAAATCCTACTCCTGTCCAAGGACTTATTGAGCAATTATTGAGAAAAGCAGCAATCTATATGGTGTGCCTGTATCACAGGTTCAATGCTTTATATAACTCACATGACAGGATGTGACACTAAGACCAAAAAAACTGATCAAAAGAGATAAGGACATTCAATCATCTGAAATAAGCAGAATATCACATCATATCACATGATGTCCCTAGGTATGTAGATTTATGCTGCTTAGTTAAAAAATAAACTGCAGTTTGTCAAAAAATAAACAGATAACAAGGCCAAGCTTGAAGGAACCCTGCATGCCTCTGCAGAAAACACCTCCCAGAAAGATAAGAGTTTTTTCCTCATACCTTTGCATTCTCCCATATTAGTGTGATCAGTATTTGGCCCAGCAGGAACCTGAGACAAACGCTGCCAGTCACTGTTATCATCTGAACTTTGAATCATGCCACATATATTTTCAAGTTCAAAACTGCATGTGTCCATGAAACTTAGGGAGGAGGCTATAACATTAAAAAAAAATATCTGAATCTCTATATCTCTGTTACATAACACATTTTAATTCTGAAGATCCAAAACAATGAGCAGAGAAAGACTAAATGCAAACACCAAGTAATCAGTGGCTTCAAATATGATCAGCATTCATACATACAATGTTCAGGAACTCAAAACACTTGGCGATTAACACTGACATTAATAAGATGTCATCAGGAACACTCTGGGCCCTCAGCAAACACAGGAAGGCATCTGCTAATTATCATATAATGTCTTTTATTTATAAAAGGAACACTAATATCAACCCAATCCACACATCTTCATATTACAGTCAAAAGATCCTGAGACTTCCCATTCTTTGTTCTGCTTTCTTTGGGGCAGCCTACACACGGCCACAAATTTTGATACAAACTCACTAATGCGTCAGCTGGAGTGCTTATTTTGAAATATAGAAGAGCAGAAGCTATTTGGCTGGAATAAACAAACCTTGATTTTCCAAACATAGAATTAAAAACCAAAACCAAAACCAAAACCAAACAACAACAACAAAAAAAAAATTACCAAAGGTGTATTTGGGACCAGTGGATATTTCTTCTCATACAAATTTTTCAATATCTTTCATGTAACAAGTGAAAAATTAGGTGAAGGAAGACTTTGCAGTTAAATATGAAAGGGAGAATGCCATATGAAATATTTCCTCTGTCTAAAGCACTGTGGATAGGTGAGAGAGAGCACAGTCCAAGTTTGTCCCTGTTCTTATTTTTGTTTCCCATTGTACCATGTCTGAGCTCATATGTAATACCAGCCATGATTTGAAAAGAGCTAAGTTAATGAAATACTTTTTAAACTATGTATAAAATATTGTGGCTCAAAGGTTTAAAGGTTTCCTTGCATAACAAAAAGACCTTGAGTATCACAAAACTCAACCTCAATAACATACCAAATGCTTCACTTAAGCTGCAGCTCTGGGAAGCACTTAAGTATGAACTGCTGCCAAATCAGTTCTACTGCTGAGATATGAGATATAGACAGTTCTACTGCTGTCCTCACAGAAAGCTAAAAACCCTCTAGAGGCTGCAAGGTAGTCAGAAGTGTATGGCAGATATTTTTTAAGATACACTTCAGTACAATGTTGTATGAACTGAGAAAATGCTTTCACAGCAAACGTTATGCTGACTGCTGGAGAAAGAAGGTAAGCAAAAATGGAGAATTATTAGGTGAAAGAACCCTTGGAAATCAAAATACAAAACAAACATGAAATTGATTTGGCCAAACAGGAAGGAAGTAACCTAATGACCTTAAGTAGAAAGTTCTGACTGGCATGGAGAGTTGACCTGAATGCCAGGAAGACAGAAAAGCAAGACTCAGTAGATTATGATGTATTTCTGAGGTTCCTTCCTGAAACAGGTGAAGGGGCAATGAGTGAGGCACATTGTGAATTCTGTCTGCACCAAAGCCAGACATTTGGTATGCAGTTAAAGACTGGACTCAGAAGAAAGCACGTGGGGGATGAGTGCCAAGTCCCAGCTTCCAGAGGCTGAGGGAAACCTCATGGTCAGCTCTGTCAAGCAGTATGCTCCAAGGGGAAAGCAGACTAAAATCTACTGTTATCACATGGCCTCAAAGAAAGCAGTGAATGACAGATTGGAGCAGCACTAAACAATCTGTCAGTATTTCTTATGCTATGGGTTGTTTTCTTCAATTTAGGAATTAGTTACATTTTTAATGTAATTTCTTGTCCACATGGGCCTCCAGCAGAAATTTAGCTTACACATTTCCTTAAATCATGTTCAGCAAATGAAGTAATCTTTTGTGTGGGTGAGGGCTGGGACTTGTGAAACACCATCCTCCCTGACAATGGTGGCTGATCTGACAATATTTATGTCTCTGCAAATATCATCCCCACTATACACATCACATGAAGTCAAGAGAGGGACTGGGGAGCAGGGTCCTGATTGCACTGAAGGTGGTGGAAGTTTTGTCACTGATTTCAGTGGGACTGGGGCTTTTTTTCATTTGGGGAATGTGCCTGTGGGTTAAGAATAAAGTTAAAACATCGTGAAGTATTTCTGTAATGCACAAGAATGATGGAAAATAGATAAGATTAATGGAGAGGAAGAAGGACCCCATCCTCTGTGAAAGACATCCTTAGCTGTAAGCATTTTTATAATGCCTAAGTGATTGTGTTTACAATGCCTAAGCAAGTGCTAGAAGCTAAGGCTGTGTGTGTGTGTTCAATTTAGACCTACATGAATTATTTTCATCAGAATTTTACACTCGAAAAACTGCACCCTTTTAATAAACCTGTTTGATAGTTGTTTAAAGAATCTGTATAATAAGGCTTAAAATATAATTGTAAGCCAGTACTCACTACTTGGGATATTGTAAAAGTTCTCTTCTGAGTGTCAGGGCACACTGAATGCAGCAACAATTACAGAATTATATTCCAATTTGATAATGGAGTTATCTAGATTTCTCTGCCTCTTACTTTCATTCAGCTTTGTAAAAGAAACACCACCTAAGCAAAATAACTCTTTTGACCACTTTTGTAAGAGACCAGGTTTGAAGCTTAACAAGAAAATTTAGAAAGCTTGCGTTTTATTCAGAGTGGATTCTGTACCCTATTTGCATGGATAGGGTATATATGAATAGGCATGAATCTGTCTCACAGATTCCATGAAAGTGGAGTAGGTATGACAGCCACATCAAAGATGCTCATTTCTGTGCAGTGTCTGAGCATCAGCTGTGGAATAATGCAGGGAAAAAACAAAAGGCTTTGTGTAGAAGCATACATTTTAAACAGCCACCCAAGGGATGAACAAAAGTCAGCTGCTGAGCAAAGTTGGTTTTTAACTAAAGGTCAGATAAAATTGCACAGAAACCTCTGCTACTCAGCAGTGTTTCTGCAGGAGGGATGCTATTTCTAGCTGTAGCATTATTTCCGGTGTTTTTAACACAATTCTCTTCTCTAAATATGTTAGCATCTCTTTCACTTGTGTCTGGATGGGTACAACATGTATGTATCACCCTCATTTCTTTCAAATTATTCTTTCAAGTAATATAAAATAAATGGAGAAACTTACTGCAGTTGTACAGCCGGTTCAGTTTCTGGAGGTCGTACTCACTGAAATCCATTCTCTGGCCTATGACATCAATAAAGTCTGGTATGTTGGTGATGATGGTGGGCTCAGTTCCATTCCTGAATGCAGTCTTGCTGTAGTGCATCACAGAACTGTAGTCATAGGGAACATTCAGGAAGTCTGATCTTTTATCATCGTATTTATTGAAATTGTGTTCTTTACCTAAATGGCAAAATTGAAAGGAAAGATTGTCTGTTGCTCAAGGGAATCAAATTTTAATGTAAAGACTTGCAGTGACAGAGAATCTATCACATCTCAAAATATTTTTTGGTAGTAATTTACTTGTACTTATTTTGTAAAACAGTTTTATTTCCAGTCTAGGGCTATTTACTTTCGTCTTTCAGCCACTGATGACTTCTGCTGGATGAAGAAAAGCTTTTGCTACCAGAAAATTTTACCTGTGGAACAACTTATAAACTTTGATGGGCTTGTGATATCCAAGAGTGGAGAGACTGTTTCAGTACTCAAATTACTGTAATTTGCAACTGTTTCTAATCTGTATTCTCTGATGTTCAATTGCTCGTCATTTTAGGTAATAATAAACAATTTAGGGTTATCATCAGATAAACTTCCAGAAATTAGCTTATTGATGTTTTCTGGAGTATGAGCAAAGAACCAATTGCTTACTACCCAATGGGGAGTCAAAATTTAAATCAGTCAAAATACAGTAATTATATTCTGGTCAGTGAAAAAAAAATGCAGCAGTTTCAAATGTCTCACAATAGTGGAGCTTGTCACTTAAGAGTCAGCAAAATATAATGGAAATCAAATAACAGAGTCTAAGTAATTTTCTGTAATATATAATTGCATATGCACCTGACAATTGATCAGGACTAAATAAGAATGCATTAGATTTAATCATTATCCAGTTTTTCAGTCTTCTGTGTCTACCTATGTTAGGAAAACATCAAGTGTGTGTATATAACTTTGTTTTTGAACAATCTGAAAGTCACAGAGGACAACAACAAGCTAAAGAAGCAGAGACAGAGCAAAGTCCTAAGGAATTCTGTGCCATGTCTCAGGCTTGTGCCAAATATACCAACACTTACAATTCACAAGCTGCATTGCTAAAGTAACTGCTGGTGTGACACAGACCCTGAAATGTCTCTCCTGCTGGCCCACCCTCTGCACACTCTGCTCTTTAAGCTCTGCTGCCAGCACCAGGAGTAGCAGACAGGCAGAAAGAGAAGGACCAGTGTTTTCACTGGAGATTTTCTACTGGTTTTGGTCACACTGGATTTTTCAGACTGGGGTGGGGGGGTTAGTTATTTTTATTTCATTATGGTCTTCTAGAGTAAGTGCATTTCTAGAGTATTCATTTAAACAAACTAAATTATCCTCTTCTGCTGCCCTGTGGTACAACACGTAGCATAACAGGATTCAGATCTCTAATTAGAGCTTCAGAAACTGTCGTGGCACAAGGAATTACAACGTCAAGAACAAATGAGAATTTATGTTTCAAGCAGATGTCCCTTTATATCTAATTTATTGATATACCGGCTTTGGAAAGTAAGTCCAGGTGAGAGAACAGCATGACCACCAAAAGATGGGTGGAAGGGATGTTCCACATCTAAACTGCTAGCACCAGAGATTGAGAGGAAAGCAGACGAGTGACTGACCAGACTGAATCCTGTCCCAGACGATGGTCACGTAGTCATCCCGGTCAGACCGAGACTGCTCATGCCAGAATCCCAGGGCGTGCAGGAACTCATGCTGGATTGTCCCAATCCTGTCACAGTTGGCTCCAATGGAAAGTTGCTGCAAGCCCATTTGCAGGTTTCCCACTGACGACCAGCAGCTGGCAGTGACATAAAATGAGAGAAGGCTCTGTGAGATACACACCATCCCCATGCCATGCAAACCTCAAAACCAGTCTATTCAATAGGTATATTTTTAACCTGAGCATTGAAGTCACATTTTTTTACAGAGAGCACTTTTCCATTGATCGGTTCCATATCATACCCCTTCCTCTCACACTTAGCTCTGTTTCAATGAACGAGAAGGTCCTTGTCTCTGGCTCTATTAGAAGAAAAATGTTGAATTATTTGTGACAAAAGAAAACTGAGGATGATTTCTTTGGTACTCTGGAACATCAAAGGTTGTGAGCACATAATTTAGAGCAATTAAATTACTGCAAATTAACAATTTTCAGCTAGACCACAATATGTGACTGTGAGCACGCTTCGAGCATGTCCCTATCATAAGGAGAAGTGTGTTCATGCACATTCTCTCCTCTGCCTGCTTTTGTCTGTACTGTTTTGGCTTTTTACTTTGCATGGGGCTGTGGCTGCCAGGCAAGGTGTGCTTCTGCATGTTGTGTTTACCTTCTGACAGGTTGATGGATTTGACAGTACTTTTCACAAGCTCTTTTCTTTCTGTCTCTCTGTGAGCTGCCATGCTAGAGCACTTGCTGCTCTTACACACTCCCAAGTAAGAGCAAAACTGCAGCTGTGCTGCGAGTTTTTATTAAAGGGTGAAAGAATTTAGTGAGTTATCTGCACAGGCCAATAAAATGGCGCCCCATGTCCACAAACTAGCAGGCACGGAGAGCTACTTTTAAATTGATATTTTATGTAGCAAATAAATCAATAGTTACCCAATGAAGTACATAAAATTAATAGGGCACAAAATATGCCATAGGATTTGCAGTCCTATCACCCCAGAAATTTAAAAATACAAGCACACCATGCGCTTTCAAACTCTGTGACTTATTAGTGCAACATATTCCCCAGTATTTCATTTTCCACAGAGCAACACAGGCCTTGCCTATTGATTACTTATTAAAATTACAACATGAGACCTGTTAAGGAGCACATGTAGCATCCATAATTTCAAAGTCTTTCCTTGAACAAGGCCTCATATTGATCCTTGTGTTGTGCAACCATCATAGGCTTGGGTCCACCTCGTACCAAAGCCATCTCTGGCTTCACAGCTGCTGCACAGTGCACAGCAGGCTGCAGCAGGCACATCCAAAACACTTGGCAAAAGTAACAACCAAACAACACTAGGCGCAGCTGCCCCTTGCCTTTGATCTGCCATATGCCTACAACACTGTACACAATGTCCTGCTACTAATTTTCTTCCCACAGTATCACAGATCACCAATATCAGCTCACAGACACCCTGACTTACCAGCACCAAGCTGGAGAGCCAGGGATCTGTGTCAATCTACTCCTGCATGGATTCCCTTTGCCATGTGCAACAGTGGCAAAGAACTGAAGCAGCCTCCCAGGAGTGCCCCATGAAAATCCATGTGGAAATACTAGAGATGATGTTCATCCTCCCTAGTCTGTTAATAATTTGATTCTACCACACCATGTTAGTTTTCCTGTTGAATGAATCCTGCTCTTCATGAGAACAGTAAGGTGAAATGGCACATCAGTTGCAGGTTCCCAGACTCCTCTGTGAACTTTGCAGCCAATCTGATTATCCTGCAATTCTGTAATTCACAATTACACAGCTCAAGTGTTTTTCTCAGCACACAGGCAGGAGCTAACATAATACTGGTAGTAGCCAAGGTGAACGATAGATGAAGAATGTGTACAGGGAGAGGGCTTTTTGTGCAGGGGCTTGATACACTATGTACATACACCAGAGACTACAAATGCATTTTTACACAGGGCAGTCAATACAACAAAAGACAGCTGGCTTCTTTTGTGGCTGACTTCATTTGAATTCAAAAGGGTAATCCAGATGAGGACTTCATGGCTTACTTCAAATCCTTTTGACACAAAAGTTCCCCCACATTCCTCTCTTTTATAGACTCAAGCCAAGATCAGAAAGGCAAAGATGTGATTTATCAACCTTTACTTGAAGTGGTAAAATTTTATGTTGCCAGGAACTTTGTGTGCCTCTCTGCACTGTACCCTCTGGGCTGAGGTCTTTAGTCAGCAGATAGAAGAGTCCTAGTTGATTTTAAAAACTCCAAAATATTAAGAACAGCAGAGCAAAAATGGGTTGGTTTACCCAGCTTACACCCATTACACCAGAAGTAAAGAATGGCCTGAAATGAAAGCAGTTCATTCAGGGTCAGTCCTGATTTCTTTGTACAACCCAAGATGACTCACTGAAAGTGGATGGACCTATTCAGGAGACTGTACCATTTAGCTCCAATCTTTTAAAAAGTTCTGCTGTGGATGTGTCAGCTAAGGTGATGGAAACACTTCAGGGCAAGCCACACACCAGACAGTGAGGGCAAGATATGCTATCCAACTAGAAGGATTCATCTTCTTCATCACCATGACTCATCTATTTTTAATAGACATATAAATGAAACATTGCACAGAGGCCTCCTACTTGCCATAGGCTAAATATTGTGGTTCTTTTTCAGGTACAATTATTAGCAAATTCAATGCATATTTTAGGGGATGAAGGATGACAAAATTCAGCTACATGAGTTTTCCATTTAGCTCAAAAAGCTGGAGTCATTAGCACAGGAAAATGCATTGCTCCCGGAGTCTCCAATTATACATCTTTTAGAGCTGAGTTTCAGTGTCATGTGTACAGCATGAACAGCAGCAAATACAAAGAGCCAGACACCAAAGAAATTTTGAAACAATTATCTGCTACAAATATCTCAGAACAAGCCAAAGGGAAACAGAAACATTTTTATTATCAGAAAATCTTTTCCCATTTATGAATGCATTCTCATATCAGGAAATGAATTTCTGAAAGCAAATTTCCTCACCAGGCTATCAAGTTCTCCCCGTTCTCCTTTTCTATAAGAGAAATGGTTCAGCACAGAGTGAAGAATATATTTGTTCTTGTCGCACTGCTTTGACAGAAAATGTCTTAGAAGGAAAGAAGTTGGGGCAATTTTGACTTCTTTACTGGAGTCTTATTTTGCAATATTTAAGATGAAATAGCATGACTATTCATCAAAAGAGGTAAATAAAGTAAAATATCAGCAAAATATCTCAGTGCTGCACAGAGTTTAAAAATATTGCTCTTTTATCTGAATGCTCATATGGAGTTGTTCAAGTGCATTTCCATTGTTACATTCAAATAAATTCATTGCCCTACAGTGAGAACTGTCACGTTTCTCCTTGGTTTTTCTTTTCCCCTAGAAGCCAAGGTATACTAGGAATGCCCAGCTGAAAGTAATACTCCATATATCCAAAGATCAGTCAAGAACATAATTGCTTTGTTTCTGATATCTTTTACCATGTCCAGTAAAATATCTCTTACAGGACTTGATTTCTTTTTATATTTAAAAATAAATATCAGTAGAAATTGTTCGTTACTTCTAAAGTAATGCCTCTTTTGGAAACTGTGACAGTTTAAAAAGGACTGGGTAAATGGTGGCAACAAAAATGTAAAATTATGACCAGATATATGATTTTTAGGTTGAATACTGGCCATGAGAATAGTCTGAAAGCAAACATAATGGAGGTTATTTTGAATTGCTTCTTCTTACCCACTTCCTTTGAACACAGATATGTAATTCTTCTCCCCTTCCCAAGGTTTGAAGTCAATACAGGTTTTCAGTCTATACTGTTCAAATGCCTTGAGGATGACTCCCTTAGCATTCATTTCTGCAAAGAAAACAGTGTTCTTGTCAATACTGAATGGAAAGATTTCTACTATTATCCATATGGAGCAAGTCCCAAGGGTGGCTCTTGCTCCAGCAATCTTTGATCAAAATAAACAGATTTTTTGATGGATTAAAACCAAACGGGAGACCTAAAAAACATAAATTACAGTCTTGCAACACTGTATCTTGCTCTTGTTTTGCTCCTCTGTAATTTTTCTTTGGTAGTTATGTACCAAATATGACATGATGAGTATATAGAAGGATGCTGTGGGGGGATTTTAATTTTGTAGATTCTTTCATTTATTTTTTTGAGATTTATGCAAACGAGTATTAAATAGATAGGAAATGAAGACTTCAGATTTTACCTAGTACAGAACGCAGGCTACAGATCCCTCACTGAATTTCTCCAGGACTTGAATTTTTCAGACTATATCTGTGTTATCTCCTCTAAGCAACTTGCATAGTTTCAACACAAAGATTTAAAGGATGGGGTCAAATTATGATGTGTCTCTGACTCACGCAGGGGACTTGGCAATGTACCATTGCCAACTGCCTGTCAGAATGTCATTTTGCCCTCGCTGCTGTAAATTATATAAATGGCCAGGTAAGCTTCCTCTCCTTAAAAATATCTTCAGTGCCCTCTTTTCACCTCTGCTTTGTAGAGTTTCATATCTCAGACACAAGATTTCAAAACCAAAACAATCTGCTGGGCCGTAGCAGGGTAATCATTCAAGAAAGGAGGTGAGAGCCAGCTCTGATACCAAGATTATAAATCCTGTTTGTGCACACTCAGCCCCACTCCTGCTGTGGGAAAGGGCCTGCTCTAGATTAAGAGAGGAAAGGACACCATAGGAACTTTATCAACCTGTGTTGAACAGTTCAATCAACACAACATATAGACATTGTGAAGGGCAATACTGTACCCAGGTTGTCCTCAAGGACGTAAGGGATAACATGGGGCCACCGATAGTTGTCACCAATGATGGAGTTTCGATCCTGTATCCAGAAAGAAAACAAGTATGCAGTCCTCAGTAAAAAGGGGTTTAGCATCAGGGACTACAATAGTGCTAAAGCAAACCTACAATTCCAAGTAAGACATAAAGGAAAACAATGAGCTCAAAACCCTCAAAAGATTACTCAGAGGTCTGAGGTTTGGGTTTGAAATCCCTTCATGCCCTTCTACTGGTGTCTTCAACTTCTGCTGCATTTTCTCCATAGACATTACCCAAGCTTTTGATGGATGTGCACAGGACCTTCTGCTCCTATGGGAAACCTTAAGATCTAAAGTCCTGAAAATTGTACAGAGATTAATAGTTTTGTAATTTTTCATAATGCAAGCATTTGTTTCTGTGCCTTCAGCAGGTGCTGTCCTTGTTTTCAGAGACATATTCAGCATATCTCCCAAAAGGGAGAGTAAAACACTATTTTCAGACTACTTTCAGAGTGCAAGACATTTTGGGAGTTTCCTACTAGATATTTTTGAGATGTAAATGTAATTTTTTTTTCATTGATTCAATAAGGATGCTGGCCAGATGCCTTAAAATGTGATATTAGAGATCTAAATTTTTCATCGGCTTTAGTCAATCTACTTACAGGATGAAGGTTTTGCAGCACTGCTCAGTAAATTTAACTGGCTCAGAATATTGTACAGATAAACAAAGAATTCTTTCTATACAAACCTGCCTGGATGATGATCAGTGCTGCCTAATCTCTTAAAAGTGACAATGTAAAAAAGGAAACAAGAAGCTAATAATATTGATCTAATCACTGATGAGATCTCATGCTGGATAATGTTTCTGCAAATGCTGTTGACTCCTTCACTGTCTATGACATTTTGTAGAATTCCATCCCCAATCATCTTCAGTTTATTGTATCATAAACAGCATTTATTGTTTGTAAGAGCAGGATGCATCTATTATTTCCATGCCAGTGATACTTTACAATTAAGTCAATGACATATTTTTGGCTTTGTATTTTATATTTGAACTCACCGCAGGAAGTTTGATGTCTCCCTCAAAAAGGTCTAGTCCTAAAGCTAAAGGGAAGAGGAGATTAACATTCAGTTATGGTATTGATCTGTGACTACTATAATGAAAATTATTTTTTAAAAATTGAGACTGAATTTTGAAAAACCTTCATTTATGTCAAAGATGTCCTGATCAATTCCTCCATCTACGTCTATTTCTGAAAAATAAAAAGACAAGTGAGGTAGGACATTAGCCCTTGCTGTTATCTTTATGAAGTGTGAAAATTAATGCAATAACAATAACAGTAATTATAAATCTGTGTCTGTCGTAGCCATGTTTATGAGCAGCTGGTTTTGTTGACTGCCTCCTGTGCATACAAATAGATCTCTAAACAGAACTCACCAGTTGTCTCTGGAGCAGGCTGGGGAGGGGAAAGAAAAAAAGATATTATTAGAAAGGCAGATAATGAAATGCAGCTCGCGTTACTTTGTCAACAGTATTAGAGATGTGATTCAAGCTCAACTGACAGCACTTAGCACATGGCTTTGTGTTGGACTGACTGCACCCACTGCCTCCTCATTCGACGGGAAATCTGTATTTGCTGGTGTGGCAGCTTTGTGCCCTCCCCACCTCAGGGTGCCCAACAAGGAATTCAGCCAGTACTGCTTCTGTGGAGGTTTCACAGCTGCTTTTCTCTCACAGCTCAGGTAGTACTAAATTGTCCTACACAAATAGGAAAAAAGGAGCCCATTATTTCTGTGGAATCAAATATTACTACTGGTCAGCAGCTGTGCAGAGCCTATGGAAGCTATGATGAACTTCCATCGCAAATGTGAAGACTGGGAGAGAGAATGAGTGGCCTGGTGTTACCCAGTGAGGCTTTGAGGGACTGGGTACACAGCCCAGGGCACCTCAGCCCCAGTTCAGTGCCCTATCTGGACTGCATTTACCTGAGTAATAACAACTCAGACACTCCCTTCGCAACGTGGAGAATCCACAGACCACAATGAGATAACGTGACATAAGATATACATAGAACAATTTCCTTGCCATAACATGCCTATAGAATCTAATCTTAATTCTTTTATTTAACTGGACACTTTATTTTTGGACTGCCTTGGACATACTTGATATAACATTACACAACTATTCTCATACTGAGTAAAATCATGAATAGCCTTTCTAAGCAATCGTTCCGGGGTGCCTTGTATTTGTATGTTTAAATAGAAGTTCACAAACTGAAGATAAAAAACATCTTCATATTCTAAAAGAAATGTAACAGTAATTCTGGAAAAAAAGTGTGAGATTTTTACTTTTTTTTTACCACAGTTTCCCCCTGTATATCTTTCTCCATATAAATAATTTCTTTTCTGCACATGCAGCTTCAATTTCCAGTATGATAAGCATCTGCAACTTCCACTAGAAGTAATGAACAACACAAAATCAGAATGCTGAAAAGCAGCAAAAATCAAGTCCGTGCAGCCCCTAGAAACATTAATTGTGGTAATCTCTAATATCTGTACAATGTGTAAGACAACACTATGGCCAGAATATTCAAGAGAGATTCAAATGCACATATTCTTCTAGACCTACGTTTCAACACATAATGATGGTAACAATTTTGAGGGAAACAACTGTGAGCCCTAGAACTGACTCCATATAAAAATTTTAACCAAACACAGAAAAAAAATCCTACCTCCCATGAAATGTCAAGGCTCAGAAAGAAAGCTTTGAAATTGTCAGAATGTCCCATTGTAGCTTCATAATGAAAGATTAATTTTTAATCTGAAATTACTGTCTTTTAAAAACTTCAGCAAATGTCAGAAAAAAAATATTGTAAATACAAAGGCCAGAAATCTCATTTTATGATTCACCTGAACTAAAATTCACTCAAGGTGTTGCTTCACAGTTTTTGTCAGACTGGTCATTTAATCTCTTTGCCTAAGAGATGAAAACCATTTTTTGCCAAACCAAATGGAGGCTATAATTTCTATGTTAAAGAAACATCATTCCTAATTGGTATCAGCTGGCACAGCAAACATTTAGTAGCTAACTGTTCTATAAACAGCCAAAGTTTTTAATCAGCTTCTCCTGCTTCCTTTTTCTATTTTTAATCAAACTACCACTCATGTATGTCCTTGTCCACTCTAAACCTGACCCTGACCAAGGTCAGTCTAACCAACCTTGACAGGTCAGTTACAGAAAACACTGAGTAAAATCTGTTTCCTGACTGAATTT
>NW_005054305.1:5829139-5857390 GCF_000277835.1 Geospiza fortis | reverse complement strand
CTGCTTCAGCATTTTGCATTTTTGGAAATTTTTAAATTTGTCGGGTTTTAAGCATGGTGACTCTTAAAAACCCAGTATCATTGCAGAAAAGTGACTGACTCCATTGAAAAACTGGTTTCAAATCTGGGCAGATGCAAATGCTGAAGGACTGATATTGATCTCACATTTCAAAATTAACTGGTATCATTCAGGTTTACATTGATACATGAGCAATAAGGATGGGGACTTTGGAAAGAAAACCCCACAACCATATACACATACAGCTTAATAACTGCAGATATCTTGTTCAGGTAAACCATCCATACATCTGAAATGTCAATAGACTCCTCCTACATGTTTCATTATCACTGTGCGTAAAACAGTATTTACATGTTCAAGTTTTGAAATGAAGGTGCAGCTTGTAAAACAAGTTGCAAGTACATGGGCAAAGTGTACAACACACCTTTTAAAGGCTTCATTTGCTTTTAAACTCTCACTCACACAGATTTATTGGAAGAAAAAAAATTACAAGTAACGTTTGAAATATTTAAAAAATAAAATCATATTATTGCATTTTATGTTAAAAGTCATTGTTGGAGGAGAAGAATCACATCCATATATCCTGAATCCCCTTATAACCAATAATGGTGAGTAAAAAATCTGCAGTTCCAATAACTATAAACTACAATGTACCCATATCTACTTATCAGAAAGTATAACTGTCCTAAAGGTACAAACTGGGTAACTCCTGGAAAAGCTCCTCTAGCAGCAGCAAAAGCTCACAAACTGAGATCAGCAGCTAAGTACAGTGGTATTTTTGGTGCACAAATCAAAATGTGAGTCCTTGACTGACCAATATCAAATGCAGCAATTCAGTGAAATCCAGGCTGGTCCTCAGTATCTGAAAACTGCCATTGAATGTTTTATACTGAAGGAATCCCTTCTATCACATGAAAGATTAATTTTTAATCTTTAATCTGAAATTACTCTCTTTTAAAATTTCAGCAAAAATATTGTAAATACAAAGGCCAGAAATCTCATTTTATGATTCATCTGAACTAAAATTCACTCAAATTGTTGCCAACAAAACTAGGTCTTTCGTCCTGTGAATCTCCACAGCAAAATACTCTGTTTCAAAAGCTGCATCTCTGCATACAAGTATCACTTTTTCACATGGCAGTGACTTTGGTTTCAATACCAGCCTAACAAAATATATGTGATTTCTAGGCTGTGAAAGTATTGTAAACACACAACAAATACACAGTTCATAGTCTCATGCAGAGGAAGGTTATGTTAGCTGAAGTGTGCCAAAGAGGAACCTAATTTAGTCTAATCTACACATATACAAATTACTGATCATTTTTGATATCAGTCCTAGTTTAGGACATGGAAAACATGTGAATTAAGACATTGTAATGGTTGGTTAAACTACTTGTGAGAACACATTTAACTGACAAAAATTCAAGTGCGTTTTGGACCGGTGGGAAACATCTCACCTATTGTAATCATGTAAAAATCAGGTAAAGGGACTCAGTCATCAATCGAGAAACAAATGGATAATTCTTATGTGCCAAGAATATCTATGGCACTACCATGATGCCCTGGCATCACTGTAAGGTGATCCACCTCATGTAGCCTGGACATCTATTCAGATGGAATATATTCATCTAGTTTGGATGAGACACCTAACTTACCACTGATTTCTCCAGATTATATTATTTTAGTACTGGCATCCAGAAATTTGAAATGAGCTCTTCCTGGCCATAGAACACATGGAAATAAAATAATTAGCCCTGGTGGTCAGAAGCCCCTCCCTCACAAGAGACCTAGTTTTTAGGGATCAGTTTGATGTCAGGTAACTTCTGGATCTTAGTAACATCTGTATCACCTACTACAGGCTTTAATAAAACCTGCAGTAGAATCTAAACAAAACTGAGGTCTGAGATTCCAAAAGGGGCAGAGGCACAAGTAGAGGGAATAGTAGGGAAGGATGGGATTGGAGTGATGGGGAATACAGGAGGACAATGGGAAAGTTTGGAATGTGAGGCTGAGAGCTTAATTTAGGGCACGTATGAGCATGTGTCAGTGGAGAGGAAGAAGACAAGGCTGCCACAGGTAGTTATGCTGTATAACTTTGATAATGTTATTGCACTTATGCAGTGTCATAAAAAGTAATGCCTTACTCTGTAGATTACCCTGAAGATACGAACAGCTGAAACAAATGTTCATGAACCTTTCAGTTTTTGTTCTCTGAGCTAATGATTGTGCTTCACTAAAAGTTCCTGACCTCTACAACAAAGCCTCCCAACATAAGCAAAATGCTATATTTCACTAAAGAAGACAGGTAATATCAAAATCTCAACTGTTACTTTTTGACCTGAAATATTTCAGCTGGATTGGAGGAACAGGGAGCAGTCATTTCCAAGTATATCCATGGGCTAAAAAGGCATAAATTCCAATTTATAATATCAATTATATTGTGCTGTAGCAAAAAAAAAAAAAAAAAAAACCAAGCAAAAAAAAAAACCCAAAAAAAAAAAAAAAAAAAAAAAAAAAAAAAAAAAAAAAAAAAAAAAAAAAAAAAAAAAAAAAAAAAAAAAAAAAAAAAAAAAGCCAAAACACTCAGACATGGACAACTGAAATAAATTTCAGTTCTGGATTTTAACCTCAGACTTGTTGTTCTGGTAACTTTGAATACTAGTGGACATTTTGCTTAATTGGGGAACACAAGGTAATCTCTTTCCATGTATAGACAAATCTATGGAAAATAGCAACACAAAGACCCCAGGGAAACAGGAAGCAGAAATCATTTATCTCTCCATGCAGACAACAACAGAATTATATTGATTCTGCAAAATAATAAATAAGTCTTTTCCTCTCAATAAATTGCATTATTTTCTCAGTCACATAAAGAATATATATTCTTTGTTTTCCTACCAGACTCCAGACCACCTGAAGAAGAAGACAGGTTAGAAGCCCAGGCACAGAAAATAAGCCCATGTTGTTCTCCAGTCTATAGTTGTGTGGACAGAATTTTACACCAAGCTGGTATTTAAGATAGTAAATATCATAAGTCAAAACCTTTGTCCTCTCAACGATTAACTCACCTTACCTTTTTCTTGTTGAGTAAGCATATCATTGTCAAGTAAGTCCATCATTACTGTATTGCAATGACTAAAGAAACAATTTAATTCTTTTTAAGAACTGCTGTGAGAAAAAGTGTCAGAGAGAAATCGAAATACAGGATGAGATAGAAATAAGAAAAAGGAAATATAGGGGAATGACACAATGAAACACAGGAAATTCCATCTAAATTTAAGAAAAAAAATCTTCTCATTTTGTTTTTAAGTACTGAGACAAGTTGCCCAGAGAAGTTGTGGAATCTGTCTCCTTGATGACAATCAAAACACAACCAGACAGAGATCTGAGTGACCTGCTGCAGGTAACCCTGCAGCACAACTGCAGGGGAATTGAACTGGGAGATCTCCAGAGGTGTCCTCCCACCTCAGTCATTCTGTGATTCAGAGAATAAAGCTGGCACTAAAACCTTTTGAACAACAGAAAACTAGCAGGACTCTTCATAAGAGGTTAATATATTAATAATCATACATTTTTTGACAGAAATTGAAAATGAGAAATGTGCATGCATAAAAAAAATCTGTCAGCAACGTAATTTTGGTATCCTGCTTTTGGAAAATGCAAAGCTATATCAACACTATTTCTAGTGTTGATATATGTGAGACACTGCATTTATCACTAGTGTAAATAATGGCATCCTTCTGGATTATTTAAAGATTCCATTCAAATTATTTTTTTTAATGTCAGTATCACTGTACTGTTACAATTGCCTGAGACTCTTGGGTATTTCTTTCAACTTTAACCATCTCTTCTACTTCCTAGATGTCAGTGAGTGCTGGAATTGCCACAGCTTCTTCTTATTCTTAAACTGCAGGTACTTGTGGTAATTGTATGGTCAGGCTTTTCTAAACTTTTACTTTGCCAGACCAACTACTTGTATAGACCAACACAAAAATTAAGAATGGCATTTAGATTTTTTTATTGTAAATTCAAACTCTCAAAATTATCATATCAAAATTAATAGCATGTTGCATTCTATTTTAAGTATCACAGCTCATAAGAAAAATCCTAAGTAATGAGGACACCTAAGCTGTTTATAGTTGCTCAGATCCATACTTGTTTCATCATTGCTAATGCATTGAGAAGCAGCAGTTGTAGATATTATTGTTCTTATAATGGTATGGTCTTTTTTCTATGAAAGCAACTAAATATTTTAATTCCCTACTCACCAATAATGATGGTGTCAATTGTTCTGAAATCAGTGTTGTTTCATAGGTCAAAAAGCTCTTTTGTCAAGATTTCTTCTGCAAGTTCAGCAGCCCTTGAATTCTGTGTGCTGTCATCTCCAGCTGCTGGGAGATGATTGGTATGGGTTCTGGAGGATGCCCATGTACAAAAACCGCTGAAACCCAACTGAGATTGCAAAGCAGAATTGTTTTTATTACACGCAGTACCAAATAATACATACTGACCCCTGGATTTTTTGGAAAGCTGCTGAGCAGGAGAAGGAGATGGAGCATGGTGCTCAGGTGGGAGGGGCAGGCAGGCACCTTCAGGAAGTCCCCTGGATTGAAATGGCATCTTGTCCTCTTCAGCCCCTGCACCCCAGAACCACACCTCATATCTCCTCCTCTTGGAGTGGAATTTTTCCAGTTACGACATCATCTCACACTTGGCCAGAGTGTGAGATGAGGCCACAATGGCTCACGATACCACCTCCATATTAACAACAGCTCCATTGTATATTGTTCTTCTTTCAGGTTAAGTTCCCAAAACATTGTTTCTCTTAAGGGTCAAATTCCCACCAGTTGAACAATAAGGGTTTCATCATTGCCTTTTCTTCATTATCTGGTCAACATGCCCAGCAGCAGAACAAATATGGCAGAGCCTTAGTCATGACTTTGGTCCCGGACACACGCGATCGCATGATCCGTGGTTGGAACACGTAGATACTGCACCATACTAACAACAGTACATCCAACATGCTATCTATTAAAGATCAGTTCAATGATACTAAACTAGAAATACAACAAATAATACATAGAAACCCAATACTTAAGGCACAAAGTTATACTAATCCCTTTTTCAGCCAATTCCAACCCCATGTCTCTCCAGCAAACGGATTCCAACTAGTATGTTCTACAAGTTGTTAAGTGTCCATAATTCCTGTAGTTGTGCATGGACAGAGTTAGAATGGACACTTAAGCTTATACAACATACCTAATCGAAATCTTCACACCAATGCTCATATGTTAAAAGTTAAAAATCAATTGCTGCTTGATTTTATAGTGTAGCATGTTTAATGTTGTCTACATCAATTAACAAATCAGATATAGCTGTGCTGGTAGTATTGCTAAACTTTGCTAACCAGCAACTAACTCCATCCAGGCTCATGAGGGCTTGCAACCCCAGGAGCCAACGAAGAGGCAGTGACTGTCTTAGTAGTGTTCTAGAATTTAGCTGTATCTCTGTAGCCAGGAGTAAAAGCATGTATGCTCTCAGTATGACAGTGGTGAGTTTGGTTTCGTTGGATCCCTACTGAAGTAGTTATATTTGGAGATAAGAGGGTTAGTTTCCTTGACTAACATGGAAATGTAATTGCCATTAGCACTCTGGCCTAGGCTCAGACCCCACAGATTAAGAGGATACCTTGTGGGAGTTGCATACATATACTAAAATTCAGGGTTAGCTGTGCTGTTGTTGAATTATACCAGCATAAAGCACTTTAAAACAATGGTGTCATTGACCCATCAAGTTATAGGGCTATTTTTTATGCTAATAAATTTAAAGGTGGTACAACTATCTGCATTCAAGGTGCCTAAAGTCCACAACTCCTCTGAGGGTAAAGCAGGGGATTTTGTGAGGTGGGACAGTTGTTGCCAGAATCCGGTAGCTAGACAGGCCACAGGTGCAGGGATGCTGTTACATAAATGTTGCACCTCATGGGTGGTGAGAGGGACACAGATCAGACGCATTGTGCATGGGTTCTGAGCCACAGCAGTGCTAAGGCATCATAAAGTCTGGTTGTTTTAGACAAAGTCACCCAGATGATTTTCCAAGGTGGGGTATGAGTCTGAGGTACCCTCTGAAAACATAAACAGAAGAAAAGTCACCTCCCCACCCCTTCTCTCACTCCCACCTGTTAGTCCCACCAGCAGAAGTGTTTAGCAGGTATTCAGCAGCAGCACTGTTCCTCTGGAATGGTAATAGGAACCAGTTTTGCTTCTGCTGCTATCACCTCAGCAGCCACAGAACCATGTTCCATGGAGGATTGATACTCTACCTTTGCATCTCAGAAGTAAAACTTGAATGCATAGGGAGGGCACAATCCAAAAGAAAATTGACCCAATAGCTCCACTGGGGAGCATATGAGTAGAAGGAGTGGCGTTCCTAATGCCTAAAGTGAGTGGACGTTAATTTTCCTATAGTTTAAAACAGTGCAACTATAGAGTCACTCCACTGAAACAAAGGTAAAATAAACTTAAAAACCAAACTATATACATCTGAAAATGTCTCTGCTTTTCTCATCCTTCCTCTACACAAAGAGGCTTTTAATCAGGAGGATTTTAGTTCTATCCAAAGGCATCCAGCCCATATGCGCCAAAACCATCCCACAATGATAACCAAAGGACAGTCAGTAGGGACAATAGGGAGTGTTGTTTCAACATTGGCATACACTGTGAAGGAGAGGAAAGATAACTTCCAGAACAATAGTTTTATTCAACAATGGTGAGAAATATGAACTGAGTTTTGTTTTAAATCAATAGTGAAGACACTTCAGTATAATATTACAAATCATAGAAATAGTATGAAAATTACTTAAAGTCATAATTATAAGTAACGTAATATTATTAAAATGTGAGATCAAGCTATGACAAGTGTTTTTAAATTTTCTTGTGCTGCTCTAAGCCTTATTGTCCTTGCGAATAGGCTAATGATCAAGGCTATGGAAACAGCAAGTCATACTTTTCAGACCAGATGAAACTTGGTCATACACATTAGAAGCACTAACAACTCCAGAAAGCTGCTGTAGGAGCTGGGTGTTCAGCTCTGTATCCTGGAAATCCCAGTATAACATCATATCTTTCAGCAGATGAACTACATCCCTCCAGGACCTCAGTGGACTTCAGATTCACATTGTGCTTAACTCCTTGACAATCTCTCAGGTACAGATCACCCAGCTACCTTGCTCTCCAGTTTTCCTTTGAAGGAAATCAGCTAGGTCTGTTCACACTAAAGCATGAGGGAGCTCTGTGGACAGCTCACTACCAACCCTTCCCAAAAGATAGCACAGCCCAGCCTGTACTCTGTAGGTTCTGCTCAGCAGAACCTCCAACACTATTGCAAAAAAACTCACTTTCTTTTCTGTCATACTTCAGAACTTGCAGCACATACTTTAAGATTCATATAATGAAATCTCCACTCCAAATGATTGAAACAAGTTACATGATACACTTTGATTGGAAAAACACATAAAAAATAGCAACTTGTAAGGTTGCTCTTGTTCTGTGTGTATACAGAATTTAACACTACAAATCCACTTGCTACTAACGCAGGATTGAAAGCAAAATATAAAAAACAATTGCTTGCAACAAATAATGAATAGTTGCTTGGATTTCTGCATCTCTTCCTGGAATCTTAACTCTGGCCTGTGGCCACCACATGGCATCAAAAGCCCAGTTGGCAGGTTTTTTTGATTCCCAGCACTTCCCCAGGGGTTCCGTTCCCCAAGATTACCTAGCTGCTGCATTTTTTCAATTATCTCATCCAGAGGATTTCCTGTTTCATTAATCAAAAGGGTCTTTATTGCATTTTATATATTGAGGGAGCAGTCTCAATCAGTCTATTTCTCATGGTAAAAAACGGGGATTTCTCATCAGAGTGTCAGTGTCCCCAATAAAAACTGCCACTCCCATTCCTTCCTCCTTTATTCACTGTATATAATCTCACAAGGTATACACAGACACTCAGGCCCTAGTTATGCATTTTCTGTGGGGTATTTAATACTACAACCCTGAGTAGCCATGGCTAGCAAATTAGTATCCTGTGCATAAGTTTTAAATACATTCTCTTTAAAAGAAATTTGGGCTTAGTACCACGAATTTCTTTCAATCTCCAACATCTAAGATTATGAACAAGAGTTAGAGATTGCTTAAAGAATCATCAGCAAAGGTATCAGCAAAAACTAGATTTAATATTAAGTGACAGCATGACAAGGTTTATTGACAAGATTCACTCTACTACTTACAGAACAGTTAAGGCATCCCAAGTTAAAACAAGCAACAACAAAGCCAAATAAAAGCCAATCAAAACAGAATTAAACAAGAAACTCTGTGTGTGTGTGTATGTGTGTGTGTGTGTGTGTGACAAAAGGACAGTGAGGCAAGGATAAAAAGGAATATGGTTTAAAAGCTTAATCTCACTCAACAGTATTTTAACTTAAAAATTTAACAAAGGAGCAACACTTATGACTAACTTAACTTATAACTTAAGTTAAACCTCAACTGTAACCATTTATCAGAAGAATCACGCTTTACAGCATTTAAACTAACTTATAATTTAAAACTTAACCTTACTTACATGCCTAGATTACTGAGATCTCAGATTGCAGTGCAGCAGCAGCAGCTACAAACACTTGCCTTTGCAACATTATATTGGCCCTCAGCTGTTGTGTGTCCTTGTCTTGCTTGTCTGTTTTTCAAGCTCTGTATTCCTTTCAACTGCGACATTGTATGCAAATAACAGACATTCAGCCATGCATCCAGCATGAAAAAGCCACTCTTTAGAGCATTTTTGAGGAGATTTGCACAAACTTTCTCCAATATTTCAACACTCCCGTAGGATCTCTAGCCTCCCATTGCTTAGGGTCAATACTTGTACAAATTTCTAACTTGTCCCACAATGTGCTCCAGAGTTCTGGTTTCCACCCCAGTTGCTCCACTGGTGGAGCCGTGGCCCAAGGCTCCTTTTTGTGAAACATCTTCACCAATGCACTCACATTAGGACATGATAACGACAACAGAAATAGTGAGGGCAATAAATCTGAGACATCATCTAGAGACACCACAAATGCAAAGGACTAAGAGTTCTTCTGAGTGGAATCTGAAATGTACTTGAGCTATGTTTACAATACACTGTGCAACCACAAGTGTATGACAGTGATTACTTTGGACACAGAAAAGCACTACTAAGTTCTCACACACAGCTGGGTGCTAAGCCGAAGTCTTGACCTCCCATATGCTCACACACACATAGAACAGTGTCTCTCAGTACAGCTATGCATTTCACTTTCTCGGTGCGACCACACGCCCCACTGCCCAAGCCCTGTCCTTTCTTTACATCACTTTTTGTTCTCTGGGCATCCCATCCTCATCACCATTAATGTTATGGGTTCTGGAGGATGCCCATGCACAAAAACCCCTGAAACCCAACTGAGATTGCAAAGCAGAATTGTTTTTATTACACGCAGTACCAAATAATACATACCAACCCCTAGATTTTTTGGAAAGCTGCTGAGCAGGAGAAGGAGATGGAGCATGGTGCTCAGGTGGGAGGGGCAGGCAGGCACTGCACCTTCAGGAAGTCCCCTGGATCAAAATGCATGCATCTTGTCCTCTTCAGCCCCTGCACCCCAGAACCACACCTCATATCTCCTCCTCTTGGAGTGGAATTTTTCCAGTTACGACATCATCTCACACTTGGCCACAGTGTGAGATGAGGCCACAACGGCAAATGATACCACCTCCATATTAACAACAGCTCCATTGTATATTGTTCTTCTTTCACAGGTTATGTTCCTATCAATTGACCAAATACATTGTTTCTCTTAAGGGTCAAATTCCCACCAGTTGAACAATAAGGTTTTCTTTTGTCTTTTCTTCATTGTTGTATCTTTTCAAAACTGGTCAAAACTGGTCAAAACTGAAAAACTGTATCCATTGTTCCTTGATTATAGTAGCATACAAGGGCTTTCCACAGACGGTGAACTCAACAGAAATAGCACAGTTTTGGTCTTACTACTTGATTTTGGAAGAAAGCCTAAGACTCTGCTTTTCTACTCCCCTTTAAATGGAAATAATCACTACAATTGCCCTCTGTTCCCCATTCCCACTTCTAAGATGCATCAACCAATACTAGGAGCTTGCACCAAATTCTTGTCAATAGCATATAGAGGGATGAAGGGTTATATGAACCTCCATGTCATGACCATTGCTACTTTCAGGACTGGCTGAAAAGTGAGTTACCTAAAGAAAATACGAGCAGGTGTGAGAATTGGCATATAGTGACACCAAAGAGAGAAGGCATGAAAGTTATATGCTAACACACATTGCTGTTTTATTAGATAAACTCAGAGTTTTGACACCTCAACCAGTCATCTGGTAAAATAAAACAAGATGCAATGGTAAAATAAATACTATATTAATTACAGAACATCAGGGCTTTTAAGATAGAAGCTCTTGGAGGAAAATTCGGTGCCACCCAGTAAGTAGCTAAAACAGCTTTTGAGCCTATTTTATGTTGAGATGAAAGTAATTCATATAGGGGCAGTCTTCAAGAAGCTATTTTCTGTCAACCATGGAAGATCTTTTCAACAGACCTTATCTGCTTTTGTGACCATGTTCTCTACAATGACAAACATCTTGCCTTATTACTGACTTACTGTCTGTGTTCAGGCAATATACCTACCTCTTATTTTTCTTCAGGGTTTTCATTCAGAACTTGCATTTTTCTTACCAGATGAATACAACCATGTGTTACCTCCAAGACTGAGGTCCACAATAAGAAATAACTGAGTATTACTTCAGATGAATTAATAAAGAGTAGTGCAACTTACTTGAATAGACAGTGTGCATTTTCAGAAGAAAAAAAATAATGGCAGTCTTAGATTAAGTGTTTGTTCCACAGCTACCAGTGCATATATGTTGAGGAATGCACCTGGTCAAGGTAGCTCAGCTTGCAAGCTGCAGATTGAGATGCCTGAAAGTCTTGTGAATGGTCAGGCTGAGAAGTTTCCTTAACATATGACAGCCAAAATAATGCATGTCCTTTCTTGACACAGTTGGGGATCTGTGGAATTCAAGAATGTTATTTCCATTAACCTTCTTTGATCTGCAAGAAGACCACCAGTATCCTGATTACAAGCTCTGAGTTTGAAGAAAAATAAAAACACTAAATGCAAAGGAGAATGAACAGGTCTTTAACTGGTTGATTGCTTTTTCCTTTCTTGCAATACTTTGCCTCTAACATGTTTCACAACTTTTACGACTGCTAAGATATCTTATGAGCCCTGAGTAACTGTAACAGACACCTGCAAAATCTGAGCTTTTGCCAGTCAATTGCATTTCTTTCCCCCCAGACTCTCATGCTCTCATGCTTCTAGGAGAAACAAGGAAAATTAAAGACGTCAGAACTCGCTGTGGAGCTTGCTGCTGATCTATTGCAAGTGACTGCCTGGATTTCCTGCTGAGCTTACTTTGCAAGCACCAGAGTGATGGAGAGCATCCCAGAGCAGACTGCATGTTCCTTGGGACAGGCACTGTGTCATCTTGCCTTCCTGCTGGCACTGTTGTATGTGGGCTCTTCCACAGCACAGCAATAAAGATACTGCACTGCTTTTCCCCTGCCTTGCTGCAGGAGAAGGAACATCATCAGGCATCATACAATGCAGATGGGAAGCACCACCTGTTTTACTCCTCTTTGTAAAGCTACTGAACTTTGTAATACTCTGGGAAGAGACAGTAATGGAGGCAGAGAGACTGGGAAAAATGAGTGGAGGAGGGCAAGAATGCTCTTTTAAAAGTCAAAGGAACTTAATTACAAAACGCAATTTCTGCTAACTACTGAGAATCATAAACCCAAGTAAAATTAGCTCCATACATATAGTAATTTTTTAGAATTTTTGGTATGTAGTTTCATATTTGAATAGTTTTGTTAATCTTCTGTAAGGCAGCAGACATGCTTTGGTAATTTTGCCATCTGTATACTGTTCAGCAAACAATGATTCACGACTGCTCGTTGGCATTTGGGTGGATACCTGTCTGATGGCAAGTTTCAGTGTCAGCTTCAAGTGATATGGATTCATTACATAACATGAAAAGTGCTGGTTTGCAGAACACCACGTGTTCCACTCACAGCAGTGCTTACAGTTCAAATGTGAAAAGAGCAGGAAGATACTCAGATGGTCTATTACTCTCAGTGGATTGTCCCTTGCCCTGTCTCAAGTTTCCTGTGTTATCTTGCACAAGTTGGGTTCACTTTTTAGGTTAATCTCCTAAACAGAGATACTATTGCAGTGTTATCTCCTTGGCTGATGAGGCAAAAAGCAGCAATGAAGATAAGAGTTGTCAGATAAACCTGTAAGATAACAGACCCTCAATCAAATCCAGAATGCTACAAGTTCAATATATTTAATATATTGAAGTTCAAATATTTAAAGTTAGAAAGGTCCAGTGTTTACAAACCTAGCAAGTGTCATGTGGGATGTAATGAAAAAAAGTGAAAATTACACCAGATATCAAATACAAGTGTTCCAACTGCTTGCAGAGGAGCAAACAAGGCAGGTTTGCTTTCATTAAGTGTTTATCAAGAAAATGAAGCAGACCTTCAGCTTCCTTGCACTGCTTAGCTACAGGTAAATTAAAAAGCAAGGTTAAAAAGCAAATGGCAGAAACTTGGGTAACATTGCACACCTTCCTGCCCACTGCCACTTCAGACCTACTTAAACCGTCCTTTTTTGTATGTTTAAGAAAGCAGTATTTCATAAATTAAATAACTACTCAATAACTACAGGATTACACCTCCTTCCCTCTCCCAGGGTGCTGAATCACGTCTGACATGTTTTTACACAAACACATTTCACGCTAAATATGAATCAGATCACCGTGTGAAACGAACTGTCGCTGCTCAGCAGCCACTCAGGGGGCTGTGGCTGGCCACTATCATGCCACTGCAGAAGCACACTCCAGGGAGACTTCATTCTTTCTCACATGAGGCAACATAAGCCTTGGCTGCTACAATTCCTCCCTTCGTACCAGAGGGCCGTCCCAGCCCTAGACTATTGTGAGCGCTGAGAAGGGATAAGGCAGCACACCTGGACAGGGCACCTGGCGGACCTCACAGCGCCGCGGCGATGGAATCAGCGAGGGCGGTGATAAGTGTGCAGTCTCACAAAGCCAGAAGTCAGGACTGAGCACTAGCCCCTTGTCACTGTCACAGTCACAGAATGCATCAGTCCCCAGCTGCCCCCGTGTGCCTCCTGCCGGCACTACAGCGCCCGAGCTCGAGAGGACTCTGCAGAACGCCCTTGGGCAAGGAGAGGTCTTGCGAGTACATGGCGCTTGCAAGAACGTGTCACATTTAATGTTCGCTGGTGAACAGGGGAGCACTCCATTCTTCCCAGAGTGGAGTCCAGGGGGCAACACTGCTTACTTGCCACAGATGATGAAACAACATACGTAAACCTATAATTTCAAGATTTTAAAGTAAGTTGCAAGAATTCTTTCTGTGGAATGGAATGACCCCAGCCAGTCTCTTAACACTCCTCCCCCCCCCCCCCCATAAAATATTAATTGCATTTTATGAAACATCAGGAGAGAAATTCCGTATGTAATAGTGTTTTGGAGTACAACTACTTATTGAATTATCACCCTCCAATACTTATTTAGAGAGTACCCAAAATACTCAGTGCCCTCTGGTGGTTTGAGTTATGAAAGACAAAAAAAAAAACCTAACATAAAATAAACTACTCAAGTTTGATCAGTCTCACAACTAAGGTGGCACATGAATCTCACCTTCTATGGCAGTAGGGCCACAGCAGTTACCCTGGAGAAAAAAACATCCCACACACTTCAGTCCATACCTGCAAAACCATAGAACCTAACAGAAGGTTTTCTGGGCAAAAAAGGGTGCTATTACCATAAAAGAACTGGGCTTTGTGAAAAGTTTTTGATTTTTAACCTGTTCCTAATCTCTCCAATCCTAAACCAGATCGTCCCCCTACAGAAGACAACAAAGCAAACACCTTAAAATGTGTTCAAAAGCAATAAAATCTATCTGCTAAGACTTTCCCATTCTTTCCAAGTGCAAACACATTCTGAGAAACATAAACTCCTCTAGCCATAGAAGTAAACATGCCTGGAGAACTCCATAAATTATTGGTGCTAAGCTTCTTAGTTACTGTATTTACCCCTGTGGCCCACACAAGCCCCATATTAAGGGCACAGCCAGAGGAGCTTATAAAACATACAGAATATGAAACAATAATTAGTAGCCAAGTAATATAATCATAGCAATTTAATTGATGACTACTTTAAAAGAGAGAAAAGGCAGTGGGAGGGAAATGGGTAGTGTATATTTATGAGAACTGCTGTAGTGAAATGCACATAGAGGAAAACAGGTGGTGAGACACTGGAACAGGTTACCCAAAAAAGCTACGGTTGCCCCAGCCCTGGAAGTGTTCAAGGCCAGGCTGGGTGGGGCTTTGAGCAACCTGGTCCGGCAGAAGGTGTCCCTGCTTCTGGCAGGGGCTTGGAATGAGATTATCTTCAAGGTTCATTCTAACCCAAGCCATTCAGTGAAAAAATGAGTGACAGAGACACAACAGTAGAAAAAGAATGTAAAGTAATAGTGAGAAGCAGTTTTCTCAGTGACTATACATCCTCGTAAGATTAAGCAATTTCATAAAAACAGTATTCTGTCTCTGAGCTCTTGGAAATAACCTACAGCTTCACAGAGCTGAGGAATGCCTCTAAATATATACAGAGTACTTCAAGGCACAGATTTGAAATATAATTAAATGCTACTCTACAGAATGCATTCAGCAGTGATGGCTCCTCCCTCCATCCTTGCCCTCAATTTCCTAACAGTGAGTTGTGGTGAGGCAATAAATGTAAAATTCACTTTCTTAGCTGTTTCCTGGTTATGTCCACAAAAATGTTACAGATAAAATAAGTCTGGTTAGAGCTGGAAAATGAAGAGGTGAAAACTGGTCCTTCCCAAAGCAGACCTAGAGTTTGAGAAATATAAGAAACAGTACAGACCTACTCTACTCATGAGACAAAAAACCCCCATAGTTTGACCCTAGTAAGTCTGGCAATTCCCTGGGAAGTAGAAGTTTTAACATTATTGAAATGCCTCCTCATTGCAGACACCCTGAATTTTGCCTCCTTTTTTTTTTTTCCAAATACAGCCAAAACAGGAAACAAAATAAACATGATTTCTGGAGCAAATGTATGGAGAACAGACTATGTCGTTTTTGTGCCCTTTTATTGCTTATTTCTCCAATTCTAAAAGAAAC
Source organism: Geospiza fortis (assembly GCF_000277835.1). Classification (NCBI taxonomy): domain Eukaryota; kingdom Metazoa; phylum Chordata; class Aves; order Passeriformes; family Thraupidae; genus Geospiza; species Geospiza fortis. The sequence continues at coordinate 5,842,038 of NW_005054305.1, read as the reverse complement.
CTGAAGATGCCCTCATCAGACATCCGTGTGGTTCTTCTGTCTTGCAATAAAGCAGCCTTGGATGCCAGGTTCTGCAGTCATTTCACAAATGTGCACTTTACCACATGTAGTAAACACTGTCCCATCCCCTAACCATGCTCATGAGTTGGTGTGTCTGTTTCTGTATAAAACAAAGGATATAAAAAATACACCATTCACTCTTTTGAAGCAGTCACAGACACTTGTTCAAATCTCACCAGACTCAAAATTCAAATCTAAAAAAGAAGAACTCAGAAATGCTTCCCAAACACAGAAAGCCTTCTAGTCCCAACTACCTGTCAGATGACCTGGGTGCACAAAGATCCCCCCCTCTCCCTGGGAATGAGGCCCTGGCTTAAGGCTGGAGAACAAAGGGCAGTTTTACAGAGCTCAAGTATCCTATAACCAAGATACTGCCAATAAGAATTAAACACATCACATGCATTCTCTCTAAGTAGTGAAATATGAATTGCTGTAATCAAATCAAATCAAATGAAATCTCTAACAAAGGGCTAATAAAGAGATCCTGAGGATACAGCAGTTTACTTAGAGATCAGAAAATTAGATTACATGGGGAAAGAATAAATTAATAAAAAGGAAATTTACATAGCTTTGTTACATTTCTATCATTTAAATGAACACATTAAGTCAATTTTATTACTGTATCTGTGTGTCCTTAGAATGCAAAAGCACAAGAAATAACCATTTTTTTCAGTACAAGAACAAAGGGCAGAAGGACAAATCATCTAGCTGCCACTTTGCTGGTTAAAACTTGTAACCAGCCCAAATTTACTGGTATTTCTTTCTCCAGAAAAGCATTAAATCTTCTCAGAAAACCTTTAAATAACAAGGTTTGTTCATGACCCCAAGTGTTACATACCTCTTTCTGTGTCCTTTTAGGATGTTATTTCTCTATTAACATTACATGGAACAGCAACAAACAAACATGGAAACAAGAAAATATGCACAAAGCAGATTTGGGCCAACCTATAATCTTTTCTGCTTGCTGGAAATACCCAAGGTATGATATAAGGTGTCTTGTCTCAGCTCACAGATGCATCACCAGTCACATCTCATCATTCCAGCAGCATACACACTGTTCCAATAACTCAAAGACATACAGTGATCACAAATTAAAGTTTTAGAAAGCATCTGAAAAGGAAGAAGTAGCACCAAGGGAACTGATCATCTTTATTATGCAACAAAAAGACAAATAGAAAATAAAATACTTTAATAGGAAAAAACCCAGAAGGTACAATTCAAACATAACATATTGAAACCATACATAATGCAACATGAACATGAAGACATTGTTAAGAAGCAATGTTCTAGTAAAGATTTCATGTTTTGGGCATCACCCATCACAGATACACAGCTTTTTGAGCATGTCTGAGTTTCAGTGAGAAAGATCATGACCAGCAGCAACATATTCAAATAATTTAATTTTCATTAAACGTTTACCTAGTGAATGTATTGGATGCAATCTCTTAATATTAAAAGTATAAAATCTTAAGCAAGGCAGCACCTGCCAATACAGATTTTAAATAAAGAGGTTAAACATTTTGAAAGGTTTCTTTGTATTGCATTAATACACACTTGTTGCTTTAAAATGTGTACAAGTCTCCCAGCATTTAAACATGACTAAAATGCTCAGCAACTATGCATCAAGTGACAACTATTTATTGCTATAGAAAACATTGTTTCCCAGAGTTTTAAAACAGATGTCATCTCACTCGTAATTCCCAAGATATATTCAAGTAATAACTAGTTCCAGCATCCATGAGGCATTCAGAATCTGTATTGGCTGTAGGCATTTATTGCCAGATCATATAAACATTTTGTTGAATCTAAAAAGTTAACTAGACATACATCTAACTGTTAAACTCCTTAGGAAATGTATGCAGTAATAAATCACCATAGTATGTGTTTTTGTTAAAAAAAGATAAAACTTCATCAGGTACCTTGATGTTCTTTTCTGTATAAGGGCACTGTTTAATAGTTGGCTTTGCTGAGCAAATGTAAAAATCTCCTTTTTTTTCTGTTGGCTCAGTGAACCACTCCAAATCAATGCGATCACACAAGCACTAGAGATGACAGACAAGTGAGAATACACAGATGTGTATGGGGGCAATCTGGAAATTGGAATATAAGTTCCAAGTGTGGTCTGCTGTCAAAATACTGTAGTGAGACAGTAACAAAATGCAAAAAATGTAGTTATAAAAAAGTATATAAGCTTCAGACAAGGTTTTTGAAATAGACAGCTGTGACGGTTGTCACAAGGGTTCTTGGGTGAAGGAAGAGACGAGAAGGTTGACTCCATTATCAGAAGGCTTGATTTATTATTTTATGATATATACATATACTATAACTATACTAAAAAGAAAAAGCAGGAGAGCTTTTCAGAAGCTTGCTAAGCTAAGAATAGAAAAGTAAAGAATGATAACAAACCCCGACCTCTCAGACTGTGTCTGAGAGAGCTCTCAGTTCTGGATTGGCCATTATTTCTAAACATCCAAGATGGGCCAATCCAGACTGACCTGTTGCATTCCACAGCAGCAGATAGACATAAACAATAGGTTATCTCTGAGGCCACAGATTATCAGAAGGAAAAATCCTAAGGAAAGGATTTTTCACAAAGAGAATGTCTGCGACAGACAGCTGTTTCTGAAATAGACAACTTTCTCTGAATTTTAGCCAGCAATGCCTTAAGTAACATTTTACACTAAAAAAAAAATTAAGATAGAAAAGGCAAGTTAAAATGTGTAGTGGGTTAGTTCCAACACTCAATAAATTAGAACTTTCAGTTCTGAAACACATATTGTAAAATGAGGCGTTTCAACCTTACCAGTTTTGGAATATGAAATATCTCAGCATTTAAAGAATAATCAAAACCTCTGTTTGGAGAGGAACAGGGAGGCTGGGCACAAGAAGCAGACTGTACTTTGGCTGCACAACTGATATTACGACACATAAATCACCATCTAGACTAAAAAAAATTACTGGGGATGTTTTCCACCACATTTGCAATGCTCATTAACAACAATAGCTTGACAATGGGTGATGGAAACACAGAATGCAGTTAGTCCTAACAGGTGTATGTTCAGAACACTCTATTTAAAACTCCAAAATGTATGCTGTGCAGCCTTCTTTCCCTTTCTCCCTTTTAATATAAAGGATCCTAAAGTTTTTACACATGGATTTTCCATCTAAATTCAAAATTGCATTATTTGTATTTTCTCCAATTTTAACGATGTTCTTGCTGGGAAGGTGGAAATCTAGAACAGGAACTCTTAAAGTATGTTGGTCACTATTTTAGAGTAAATTCTTTTCTTCTCAACTGTTTTTTGAAGCCTTTGGGTGCAGGAGATGTACAAGTTTTAAACAGCTTTACAAAAATAAAAGGTTTTTGTAGGTGTGAAGCTGGTTTAGTTATTTGGCTACACAGCCTTCCATGAAAGACAGGACAGACCAAAACTTGAATTCCAAATGTAAAACGAGAAGTTCTTAAAAAGCTCCAGCAAGACCTGGTCACAGGCATAGGCCAAAAAAGTATACCTTTTGCATGTAATCTTGAATTGCTCAGAAAACATGTAATCTTCCTTAGGAGTACAGATAATATGCCTCATCACATTAGTAACCAAGCATCCTATTTTAGTTATTCCCAAAGAGCAAAAAATAGATTTAGTTATTCCTAGGCAATGGCATCCTTCTTTCTCAATGAAAGGTGAAAAAAGCCCTGCTCTGCATTGTTGATCAGTAGAAAACAAATTTTTTAATATTTTAAGCTGTTGTTATTTTCAGTCACATAGCAATAGTAAAAAACAAATCACAATATCAAAATAAAATTAGTCCTTGGCAGGACAAATGCCTGTCCTTGGCAGGAAGAAAAAAAAATAAATTATCATCTCATAAGATATCTTAGAAGACAGCTGAACTTGAAGAAACCCAACAGTGCAACAGAGCATCACTGCATGTCTTTCTAAAGATACTTTCAAAGTTGGTTTGGATGAATTAAAACATCCTACATTAATTATATGAACATGTAATTAACAGAGTAGTAAACGTTAGAGAAAATCAAGACAAGAGTGACAAGTTCCAAAAATGTCCCTACTTCCATAGGGGCAGAACTCAGTCAAGATATCAAGCCTGAGTTTCAGCAAAATCATTTATCAGAAGTCCTTATGAGTGTGAAAAGAAGCTTAGCCTGAAAAGTGAGTACTGAAAAACATTTTTATTAATATACCCTTCGGATGGCAAACAGAATAAAGTAATTTTTCTCTCAGATAATCAGTACGAAGATGAAGGGGGCTCTACTTTAAAAGTTCACATGACAGGATTCTTGAACTGCATTTTGGTATTGGGCTTCTTCATCAAGCTGAAGATTCTAAACAAAATGAAAACATCATCAAAATGGGCAAATACTCAAGATGTAGCATAGTCATTAGTTTAATCACTCATCTGCTATGTTTTTACATTGGAAATGGCACCTAGACCAAAGACTCTATGCTACTAGATGATTGTTTATATTGCACACAATCTTTTTATTGAACCAAGTACCAAGAGACATACGAGACAGGAGAAGAATCAGTAGAGTGGGACAAGGCTCATTAAGCAGAAGGGTCCATCTTCTCTCCCTGGCTCAATTGCATTACAGAACAGCCAGCTCAGGAAAGCTGACTGTGTCATGCAATCCTTTTAACAGGGCTTCTAACCAGCCAAAACATCCTCCATTAATAAAACCAAAATGGGATCCCCAGACAACAGTAATCATAGACTGTTGAGAATACATTGCCTAAAACAGGAAAGCAAACACAGAACACAAAGTCTGCTACTTTTTGCAGGAATATCCTCCAGATTCTTAATATGCCAGAGTGATGAATCTTGTAAGTGCAATTCTGGCAGTTTCCCCAAATCAGAATTCCTATCACCAGTTTTAGGTCATCATACACACACTCATGGTGAAGAGCCCAATCCCCTCTATCAAACCCTAGCTCTTCAGGCCTTTATCACAGCTCACTCATCTCAAAGGACAAGATACAAAATCTTTGCCATCCTGACCCAGTGAGGCTGCCTGTGACTCAAAAACTATACCTGTTGCACACCCCAAAGCCTGTCAAACTCTGTAGAAAAAGCCACAAACTCTCCAGCTCTCTGATTCCATATGCAGAACCCAAATGGCTGGCTTGACTTATGAATCAGCCACTGACTACATCTGTGTATGTAGTTCTCCATCTACTTAAGGTCATTTACTCAAAGAGAGCCTGAAAAGAGGCAACCTAAACACTGATTCAGTGACACATCTCTTTTCCAGTCTCTCTCACAACATACAGGAAGAGCAGCTGTAGCAGCAATATCAGCTAGTCAACCTGCACACTAAGTCCTGAGAACAACTTCACAATTTCTGCATTAAAAGGTCAATAATGTCTATAAAAAGAGTAGCATCTATTTTATTTCCCCCAGAAACAGCAGTAATAAATTGTTCTAATAAACAGAATAAAAGCAATAAATAGTTCAGATTGAGAACACTAAGCCAAAGACTTAACTCATCAGCTTGGAGAAGTTTGACTATTGACAACATCTATTCCCAGTAGCACTTCATGTTGATAACAAACAGACAGGTCTGCTTTCGAGTTCCATAAAGAACAGGAACACAGCTTGTCCAGAGCACGTGTCAGGTACGAAATTTTTATTTGGCATTTTGATTTTTAGAAAAAAAGTTACCATTTATTCCTCCACACATCAAAGAAGAAAAAGCTTACCACAAATTCTCCGTAGTCAAACCGGTGTCTTAGATTTAGATGGCTAACAAGATTTCTAGTAACCTGGTTAGTATCTGCCCAAGGAAGAGATACACAAATAGGACAGATCTGAATTTGGAGGGGAAAGAGAAGAGACAGAATGAACAAAAAAAGTTATTGGCAATACAGAATGCATTAAAGACGTGTTCTACTGGAATAACTAGTCTATTACTCATCCACTATCAAAATACAGTAAGACATTAACATCAAATCATGCTGCTAAGTGTGCTTTTCCTCAATTGTGTAACATTCAAAAACTACATTTCAACTTGGTCGATTTCTTAAGTGTTTCTCTTTGGAGTGAAAGATTATCCTATCTGTCTGAGCTAATTTTGAAAAGTGCCTACTGCATCCTACTTATTGTTTGGGTTTTCATAAAATTGAGATGATCAAGTAGACCAAAAGGAAAAATAACACACCCTATACATACGAAAATAATAGAAAACTGAACAGATTTTTCTTTTTCCGACCCTTTGGTTACCTGGGATTACTTTTCAAGTAACTGTAGATTTCACACACAACAGTAGTTACGTTACAACTGGGGTTCTATAGAAACAGACCTGAACCACTAAATAAAGAAGAGTTAAGCATGAGGCTCAAAAACGGAGCCTGTTTCACACCAAGATAAATGAGACCACTAACTCAGAAATGCTTAGAACCAGCAGGCTGGACATGAAACGTTTTCACATCAAAGTCACTCCTCAATTTAAATGCACTGTGTGAAATGTATTGTCTGTCTTTCTCAAACCACAGTGATTGTTACAGATACAGAGTAGTGACTGCACAGTTAAAATCGTCCACATAATTACAATGAAAGTAGCTTAAGAAACATACATAAGCAGCTCTACTTACCACAGGAACGATCTGATAAAGATGTCTATTATTACAGTGATCCAGCAAGCGCTGTCTGGTAAAATTGGCCTCCTGACACAGGGGGCATTTGAAGGTTGGGTGTCCACTGTAAACAGAAGTACAAAAGCATTAAACGGAAATGAGTTTCAGAAGTAGTGTTAAGAAAGCATACAAATGAAGCTATCATTGTTTTCCCTTGCTTTGATAACAACAAAAAACCCCCCACACCCCCACTGACATATTAACAGATCTAAAGGTGTCCCAGTCCTACTACCACCTTGCAATTGTGAATTTACTAATTGTAAATTAGCATGCCTAAATGCACTCTTCTGAGACTTGGGCTTCTTTTGTTCCCACTGCAGCTACACCCTGGTTTTACTTTCTTGTAATACCTTTCAAATCCTTCAGAAAAGTACTAAAATACCCAAATTCTAACAGGTACAAGTGTACAAGAAACTACAGGATTGTACAAATACAGCTCCTGGTGTTTTTGTGTGGGTTTTTTTGTGTTTTGGTTTTTGCATTAGCAGAAGTTTGCACTGTGACTATCAGAATCTATTTTAATAACAACTATAGACAAGTAAGCAACCTACCTTGTTTCTCCTTGAAGTATTTGATTATTAGCCATCTCGCAAATGAAAGAAAAAAAAAGAAACTTGAGATTATTTTACTCAATTATCAACATTTTAGAAGTTTAACAGTAAGAGATGGTGGGGGGATATGCATTAAGTCCCATGAATTTCAAAGAAACATACAATGGCACATATCCTAATACAATGGCACATATCCTTTGGATCAAGGTATGTCTCAGTATTTACAGAATCACCAAAGCTGAAAGAAACCTTCAAGATCATCTGTTCAACTATCAACCCAGCACCACCATAATCACCCCTAAATCCTATCTCCAAGTGCCACATCCAGACACCTCTTGAACACCTCCAGAGACAGTGACTCAATCATCACCCTGGGCAATTTATTCCAATGCCTGACTACACTTTCAGTAAAAAAAAAATCATACTGTCCAATCTGAACCTCCCCATGTGCAACTTAAATGGTGAGGCCATTTCACCTCATTCTTTCACTTCAAGACATGGCAGAAGAAACTGACTCTCACCTCACTACAACCACGTTTCAGGTAACTGCAGCAATAAGGTCTTCCCTGAGCTAAGCCTCCTTTTCTCCAGGATGAACAACCCCAACTGCCCCAGCCACTCACCACAGGACTTGTGCTCCAGATCTTCCACCAGCTCCACTACCCTTCTCTGAACTCACTCCAGCACCTTCATGTTCTTCCTGGATTCAGGGGCCCAGAACTGAACACAGGATTTGAGGTGCGGCCTGACTGGTGCTGAGTGCCAGGGGACAATCACTGCCCTGATCCTGCTGGCCACACAATTTCTGATGGAGGCCAGGATGCCACTCTTCCCCCAGCCTGTGGCACTGCCTGGGGTTGCTGTGACCCAGGTGCAGGACCTAGCACCTGGCCTTGTTGAGCCTCACACCATTGGCCTCAGCCCATTGATCCAGCCTGTCCAAATCCCCATGCAGAGCCTCCCTGCCCTACAGCAGATCAACACTCCCACCCAACTTGCTGTCATCTGCAAACTCACGGAGGGAGCACTCAATCCCCTCATCCAAATCATCAATAAAGGTATTAAACAGGAGTGGCCCCAAACTGAACCCTGGGAAACACCACTGGTGACCAGGGACCAACTGGATGTAACTGCATTCACCACTTCCCTCAGGGCCTAGCCATGCAGACAGTTTTTTTCACCCAGAGCACACCTGTCCAAGTCATAGGCTGCCAGCTTCTCCAGAAGAATACAGTGGGATGGTGTCAAATGTGTTCCTGAAGTCTGGATAGACAGCATCCACAGTCGCTCCCTCATGTACTATGCAGGTCACTTTGTCACAGAAGGAGACACGGTTGGTCAACCAGCACCTGACTTTTGTAAACCCACGTTGGCTGGGCCTGATTCCTGGGTAGTCCTGCACATGCCTAGTGATGGCATTCAGGATGATCTGCTCCATGACCTCCCCCAATACACCAAGGTTAGTCTGACAGGTCTGTAGTTCCCTGGATTACCCTTCTGATCCTTCTTATAGACAGGCATTACATTTGCTAATTTCCAGCCAACTGGGACCTCTCTGGACAATTTAATTACCATGGTGATGCTTGGTGGTATACTACACAACTTCACAGGAAAATGATATATAATACAACAAACATTTAGTCAACAAGATTGGCAAAGCAGGTGACAGCCAAGTATTATGAAATCATTATGAACTATATGAATGTAAGACAGGTAGCAATTTCGAAGTTTTCTGACTTAGGAAGGTGTAAAACACCTTTAACTGCCATGTATTCACACAAATAATTTGCAACTTTCAACTACAACAAGTTTTCCTATGCTGAGCAAAAAATAAACTTTTTTCCTAAAGGAAAGGTAAAGTGGAAGAACATTTTAGAAAGTAAATTTGCCTGTATATGCACCTCTAGCTAAGCCAGAAGAAACTGTACAGACGTGCTAAGAACATAAATATTTACAGTCACAAGTACAGTAATGGTAAATTTTTTTATACTTCTGGGATATTATAATCACAGGTGTTCTACTGTAGCAAACTGCATAAATAGTGATATCAGAATATGCAGACACTTCAGTGGAACATTGCTGCAGCTAATTCCACTAACAGCTTCAACTTTCAATAGACTGATGAGTTGAAAACCAAGCACAGAGAAGTTCAGACTGCTAAAAATAGAAAATCAATGGCAAAAAAAAGGATATATATAATAAAGCTCTGTGGAATGGGCATATAAAAAGCTTTTCAAAGATAACCAAAAATTCCTAACTCCTACATCAGTGAGAATATATGAAAAAAAAAGTTAGCTTTACTGCCTGAAAACAATGGCAAGTGTCATCTGATTTTATGGTGTGTAACATACTGGAATTCCTTATATATTTCCTAAGAAATCTGTTCAAAATAAAGTCAATCAGAAAGCAAAAGCTTGCACAGTAATGTTCTGAAACAGGATACCCACTTAAACAAACTTAGGAAAGGGGAGGGGGAATAAAAGTAGACAGGAAGTTCTCCAGAGGTAAATATTATTAAATATGTTACAAAGTAAACTGCTCAAATGCTGTCAAGGCAAGGAAAGCAAACTACAAATATTAAATACTTTTCAGTAGAGTCTCTAGAAGACATTTCAAAGCCATCATGCAGAAAAGTTTTCTTCTGTCTGCTAAAAGTAGAGAAAAAGACCTGGAAAAACTCCTATTCTGAAGCACAAAATATGGATAATAATTAACGCAAAAAGAAGAAATGCCCTGGAAAAAAATACTTGCCATGGGGGAAGAGGGTGGGGAAAGAAGATGCACTGTTACACATAGAACAGCCTGATTACCTGTTCCCTGTTGCATCTTGGGAAATCTGTAAGTTTGGCATAATTGAAGAAACACCATATTCATCCTGATACTTCTTACACGTTTTATAATGCTGTCTCATCCATGAAAATCTAACCTGAAAATAAAATGCCAAATTACTGAAATCATACTAAACAATCCAGGGATAGATGGAAGAGATAATTCTGCCAACAGAAAGCAATGCATGCAGGGATTATTTAGACTTCATGTGCAGCAGAAACCAGAACTTGTGTCTCCCTTCTGAGCATGAACACTTTCTTCACCAACAGGACATCTCCAATTCCTCTCTCCTCAGAGCCAGTGTCACTCTGTGAGACTGGAGAACATTGCCACTCAAACTGCTGGACATCTGAGAGCTCTCTCAGGGATAAAAGATGCAAGAAAACACCATTTAACTGAAACAAAGTCACTGGAACTACACATCCCAGATCAAGGATCAATAAGTGATGAGCTAGAACAGAGAGTGGCTGTGAAGATGGGATAAGCACCACTGCTCCTTCAGTCTTCTCTGGCCTCCTGTTACCTCATGCAAGGAACATTTTCTTTTTGCATTAGGTGTGTTCGTTTACTCATTGGCAGGGGAGGGAAACAAATAGGTGAATGATCACCAACTTAAGGCTGCCTATTGACCTTTAATTCAAATTAAGAGAATGACTTGCTTACATTTGCCAGAAGACAGATGTGTTGGACATGCCCCTGAATTTCAGGTCCAACAGCACTGTCAGAAGGTGCTCACAGGTCTAGAGGCTGAATAAGATCGTATCTCATATGCCTGTGCCTAAATTCCATTAAAGTTATTCTGCTTGGTTCTTCTGTCCAGTTTACCAACTTGCTATCAGTTTCTTTTTCCCCACTTTTCATCCCAATGAATCATGTGGAACAATGCAAGCAGCTGAGGGTTCCATTAGTGATGATCTTCACATTGGCAGAAGTCCCAAGTGAAATGAAACCAACATAAAGACTACCTGGATTTGATGCATTTTGTCATAAACAAAAAGTATGGCAGCAATCCTGCATCTGCTTATATCAAAAGAGACATAACTCTTGGTTTCAGTAAGGGTCAAGATTTCACCCAGTGTTCCAAAAATAATGATCCCTTTAGAAAGGAAATGAAAGGAATGTAAAAGGACTGATGGGGAAGGAGGAAATTACATATGATTGATCACGTGGGCATTGCAACTAGTCAACTCACATATTTCAGTTTTAAATTAAATTTATAGCAGCTCAAAGTAGTTGCATTTCCATACTGAGTTTCTGAGGTTTTCCACGTATCTGCAATTTTCATGTTCAGCTCCTTAACTTTCCTTTTGCCAGTTTTATAGCTATATCCATTTTTCCACCTTTTCAGGGAAAAACTGGCACTCCACCTAAAATGCCTTTACTGACAATTCAAGATGCTCTTTCAGTTTACATCTGTTAGCTACAGCTAGCAGGCACTGCATGCCCAGTATTTGCACAAGCCATACAAAGCTAAGTTCAAATTGCTATAGGCTCTTCAGCTCCAAGATGACAACGACACACAGTAAAGGCCTGTCTGGACAAAACCATGAACAATTTATTCAACTATTTTTAAAGTTTTACTCTACCTGCTTCTCACAGCATCTACAGCCCCCAGAAGCTTTCTTCATACTGTTTTCAACATCTAGAGCCCTTTTGGGATACGTTCTTTCTTTTTTTGTCACGCTCCCACGGCAGAGAGGACAATGTGTTCCACTTTCTCTTATAGCTGTCAAGAAGCACTTCCTGCAAAACCTAAATTGAAAAATTACCACAAACACAGGTTAGCACAATATACAGAGTTGGATACTTTGTCCTTGAAGAGAGCTGGACGATTGTCAGGAAAAGCAAAAAGAGAAGTATCAGAGTAATAGTTTACCAAATACAAGTGTGACATTTAAAAGAAACAATGGTGCTTACGATCAAGTATATGGAAATCAGGGGAGCTTGGCAATGCACTCTAGAAAAAACTCTTCTTATTTACTGACTGGCATTACCGAGCTGCATACCAGATTGATCACTAATGAGATATTAAATGGTGCAGCAAGCACGTGATTTTGGACAATCTTATCAGCGTAACTCCTGTTTATTGTCCTCAAGCGGAGCCAAAACCACTGCAAAGCTTCATTCAGCACGCGTTTCCAAAGACCTCGGGTCACCAGCTTTTGCAGCTCTCCTTCCTTACGCACCAGCTGCCAAAGCTATTTTGCTTTTCTACAAAGTAGCACGTTGTAATCAAACGTCCCTCTGGAAAAAAAAAATGCTGAATAGATGAACTGAAGAGAGAACAACTCACACTACCGTCCTTGTTCGAAAAGGAACGGGGAAAACCATGAAGTTAAAAACCGCGAGTCAGCTCAGACAGCACAGCAAAACTCCCCCACCGCCCAGCAGACACCCGGGGAGGTGGGGGGGGCTCCTCCTAAACCACCAGTCCTCGTCGGCTACAAAAGAAAGAGGCGAGGGGAGGCTGGAGCAGCACCGGGCTCGCATCTTCACCGCCAGCGTCTCCAGGCCGAGGGTCCGTGCGCCGGGAGCGGGGGGAGCCGAGGAGCACAAGGCGGAGAGCCGGAGGAATCGAGGAAAAGGCTTAGGAAGGGGCGGGGGGTCGGGATACCCACACGTGCTGGCAGTTGGCGGTCCTCACGGGCGTTTTGAACACCTCCTGGCACACCGGGCAGTAAAAATCATCCTCGCTGAAGCACGCCGGGGCCGCCGCGGCCCCCTCGGCCATGGCAACACGTACGGGCCTCTCCGCCAGGATCGGGGACGACGAACAAGCCCCGCCCCGGCGGGCCGAGGAGAGCGCGGC
>NW_005054305.1:5806200-5828858 GCF_000277835.1 Geospiza fortis | reverse complement strand
CCCTGCCGCACTTCCGCGCAGCAGCGGCGCTCGGCAGCCTGCGCGGTGGCAGCGCTCAGACTCCGGGGTGTTTCTGCGTGGAATCGTCCAGTCCCCTGTCCTCGACACCCGTCAAGCCGCCCCTCGAATCTGTGTTCAGTTCTGGGGCCTTAATCTAGGAAGGACACTGGGGTGCTGGAGCGAGTCCAGAGAAGGGAAGCAGAGCTGGTGAGGGCTCTGGAGCACCAGTGAAGAGCGGCTGAGGGAGCTGGGGTTGTTTATTCTGGAGAAAAGGAGGCTCCTTATCTCTCTCAATCTGAAAGGAGGGTGTAGCCAGGCGAGGGTCGGCCTCTTCTCCCCATTAACGAGTGACAGGATAAGAGGAATTAGCCTCAAGCTGTGCCAGAGGAGGTTTAGGTTGGACATCAGGAGGAATTTCTTCCGGGTGATTAAACGTTGGAATGGGCTTCCAAGAGAGATGATGGCATCAGCATTCCTGGGGATGTTTAAGAAGAGATGGGACATGGCACTTAATGCTGTGCTATAGCTGATTTGGTGGTGTTCGGTCATAGGTTGGATTTGATGATCTCAGAGGTCTTCTCCAACCCAACTGATGCTGGAATTCTGTGACTGGCACTAGCAGTGATTTTATGGAGTAGTTTTAGTGGTATTACTGAGAGTTGGTGGTTGGGGCAGGTTTTCAGCCTCCTGAATGATTCTGACCAAAAAAAAAAAAAAAAAAAAACCCAAAAGAAAAAAACAAACCAAAAAAAAAAAAAAAAAAAATCCAAAAATCTTAATTCAGCGGTATGACTGTGTTTTTCTTCCAGAATAAGAAGTTTAAAGAATACCTATCTAGCTGTATAGTGATGCCAACAGACTTCCCCAGGTAGAGAAAACTTTGGACCTATTAAGCACATCTAGCACTGACCTCATCTGGAAATAACTCTTGGCATATAAACAAAAACTAAAATGTTGAAAATGCTTTAAAAAGAAACAGATTTGTAGAGAGTATATCAACTATATTAATTTGTGAAGGTTGTAATCATAATAAATCTAAGATTCAGACTAGGTCTGGTCCTTTTCTGCTCAGAGATTATAGAATGGCTTGGGATGGAAGGGACTTAAAAGATAATCGAGTTCCATCTGCTCTGCCCTGGGCAGGGACCCCTTTCACTAGTCCAGGTTGCTCAGAGCTCCATCCAAACCTGGGCTTGAACACTTCCAGGAATGGAGCATCCACTACTCCTCTGGGCAATCTGTTCCTGAGAGAAAATGGATCCTTCATCCTGGTTTCTCCTGCAGCTGTCTGGACCATAGCTAGATGTTCAGAGGAGATCTCTTGGTGGGGAGATCCCCCTCTCTCTCTGGCCTGGGGTTAGACTTTTGGGAAAGAGAGAGTGCAAAACATTAAGAGCTGTGGTTCACATATGCTTTCAGACTCCAGCATTTCAAAACCAAATGAAAACCTAAATGCTTTAGACATCCATCAGAGCTGGTTCATTTAGCTGCTAGTGATCAGCAGCAAGAGGCAATGCCTATGACACCATCTGGGCTCTTGGTTTGGAGGGGAGAGGGATCTGCAGGGAATGAAGCTGAAACTAAGGTCTCTCTTCAAGTGGAGATGAGAGATGAACCCTCCTGTGATTCTGTGAAGGATGCTGGCTCTGTGTTCTCCTTCAGTATCTGTCACAATGACTACTAGCTAGTAATGTTAGTATCTTCCTAAGGGAGAGCAGAGGCAGCACAACAAAAGCCAATCACTGCCTGAATACTTTCTTTTTAGACCACCTGGAGACAAAATTTGCATGCCTCTAAGTACCAAGACTTCTGAAACTCTCAAGGGAAGCGTTTCCAGAGCTTTTGGCCCAAAGTGAATTAAGTTGCCTGGGCTGGGATATCTGCTGCCCTTGCTTCAGGCTGGGAGAAAATCTGGTGGAAAAGGCAGAACTCCTTGGGCAGGGATCTCACAGGGGAAGACAGGCCTGGGATTTGAGATGTTAGTTGTCCTCTGGTAACCATGGCTGTGCTATCTTAGGAGGTTACTGCTATCCTGCTCTCATCCCTGCTGATAAGGGTTATCTGGGTGTTCATAGGCTGGCAAACCCCCTACTGTTTAAAGTGATTATCTTCCATGGAATGGAGCAAGCAGCCAGACCAGTCAATCTGAGCCGGTGACTAGCAGCAGTGGGTGGCAGTAACCTCATCAGCACTGCAGGGACAGCCAGAAGAAGACACAGAGCTACACCTTAAGTGCTAAGTAGCCTGCAGAGAGCTTCTTGTACATGCTTGTGTCAGTGAGGATGACACCAAAGCTGTATATCAGCATCAGGGGCACCCTAGCCAGGCTGTGACAGTACATGAAAAGGAAGAATTACAGAAGCCTCAGTTGAGATGCTACACAACTGCCTTTGGGGTACAGGCAGCATGGCCTTCAGCCTCAGCACATGGGAGGCTGGCAGAGATGGGCTTCCAGGTCTTTTACTCTTCTTGTATGACTTCATGGTCTTATGCCTCAGTTTGTCAATCTTTAAAAAGGGAGCAGGTTTTAATCACCAGATAAGACTGTTAGGAAGTTTAATTACTGCAGGTAAAGAAGGTTATGTCTTTTGAAGACAGGTGTTAAACAAAAGCAAAGATTTATTACTAAAGCAATGTGATAGATCCACTGGAACTTTCTTCAGGAGACCACAATATTTATTGATTAGTACCTTTGGCAGGGGGAGAAATTGTGCAGGTGACTTCAGGGGAGTAAACTACAGGAAGGTGTCTGTGAAGGCATTCATGCTTTTGTTAACATTATTGTAAATCTTGATCCTTTAATAAAGCTGTGACCTTGGAGCTGACAACTGGTGCACCATGGTGCAATATAGAGCATGGCACAAGCTTTGTAAATCTTACGTTGTTTTTGCCGTTCACATAAACAACATGTAAAGAGAAATCAGGCAGCTGCAGTTTATGAAACACATTTATTTGAAGGAGAGCATTTTAAATCAGACTTTTTAGATGAAATGAAACCAATGGCCCTTCCAACTTTTTATTCCTTGTGATAAAATATGTTTGTGAAATGAAATCTCAGCAGTGAAAACTTTTAGAACTGCTTTGTAAACTACTGTTTGCAGGGGTAAATTGCCACTCAAAAAGTACATTTTAGATCATCTTTGCACAACTATTGTACAACTTTGTAGAAATATTTTTGTACAACTATTGTTCTGTTGCTTTCTTGACAATGCTGTTGCAAGAACAGCGCGTCTACTTGCCAATATGAAAAATGCAGAGATATGTTCTGTGGGAACAGTCAAAGATGAATGTGAGCAGAAGGGGAAAGATGAGTAACTGCAGAGAGGTCAAAAGGTGCCATGTGCAAGGGGAAGGACGTCTTTTTTGCTCTTGCCAGATGTATCTGCAAACACTAGCAGCCACAGACAAAACTAAGGACAACACTCCTACAGCTTATTTCATACGTGTAAAAAGTTTTTTGGATGACCAGGAAGCCATAAATGAAATATCTTTTCCCCTATTTTAGGCTACTTTGCTCTAGCAGACTAGATGTTTTTTAGTTACACAGATCTTCCCACCATATCAAGCAACACTCCAACACCTTTGGAGCAATACTGTCCATCTTTCTGACCGAGGAGTTTTCTTTTGCAAGGGCAGTTCTCAAAGAAAAGGAAAGCAACTTTCCTAGGCATGTGAAACATTGAGCCTTTCTCTTCCCAAAAAGGACCCGCTTTCTGATTCCAAAACCTTAAGTGTAGAGGCCAGTTTCCTTGTTAATATGTTACCATGTGAGTAAAGCCACTTTAATCACTGTATATGCTTCAATGAATGAACATTAATTTTAATTTTTTACAGTTCAAGTGCATCTTTGAAAGACACTGTGTTATACTGTGCATGCAAAAGAATGGACATGCTTTTTTAAACTTACACAGTAAGAACAGAGGTTAGTTAAAAGAGTATATTCTCTTGAACAGGGTTCAATTTTTTGTTACTGTAAATAGAATATTTGCTTCTTGCTATCCTTTCAAAACAGCTGTCATTTAACCAACTTTGCTTATTTTAAGTCTCATCTTGTACTGTAAATGGAAACTTATGTGCAGCCCTTGGCAGTAGGTAGTACACCCAGTACTGTTTAGTGGGGGAGGATTTGTTCCAGTTTGTTTGGTCCTGTTGCATCCGAAATGCTGCTGTTTGTCATCTACCTCCAGCATTTCATTGTCATCCTCAATACACACAAGATTGGCCTGCTCCTGGAATGGAGCTGCAGAAAAATAGGAGAGACTGCTGTAAAAGCCAGTGTGCCTATATACTGTACACATGAAAACATTAACTCATATAAAAGTGCAGATTGTATAGACTCTGTATGAATGTTTCCCTTAATTTACTTGGGCTTCTGTCTCTTAGATAATCATGGTTAGGTGGTGAAAACTAAGCTGCAGTGTTAAAAGGAACAGAGTGTGTTCCCCCCATCCCACCCACTGTGAGAAATGGGAGTGCTGGTTGATTTGCCTACATGTCCTTGCATCTGTAACCTCTCTAAAGGACCTCTTCTGTGAGATGTGAGAGTCAGAGTCTAAAATGCCATGGCAAATAATGATCAGAGAAGTAAATTACGTTTATCAAGATCCAAGTCTACACCCTGTTGACCTCAAACCTACAAATGGAGTCACAGTAAGACCTCGCAGCCTCCATGGACCTTCAAAATGAAGCCATTTATGTGAAGTTATCAAAACTTAGGGAAAAAAAAAGTTAACCTTCCCACTATGACAGACTCCTATATTAGACCATATAAGCAGTTTTCAAATTATGACTACAAAACCCAGATAGGAATACACAAGAAATGCTACACATATCTGATTTAGGGCAGTAGAAATAGCACATGCTGGATTTAAAATCAGGCGAGTCACTGAACAATGCTCTTTGACCTGGCTGTAAGTACCTGTTTATTGTAACCATAATAAGACTTACTACACATTTTCAGTGGTTCAAGCAGCACTCACAATGATAGGAGTGCTAAAATTTTAAATATGTGCATACCTGCTTGTCTAAGAGAGATGGGGAGGGGGAAAAATATAGGTACATTTGCCCTCTGCTGTCAAAATCAATTAAACAATTAATACACTTTCTCAATTATTTCCTATCAGCAATGGTTGATAGAATTAATCAGTTTAATATGCAAATTCAGTAAAATAATATGCTTATGTACATTACTGCTGCTGTCCCTTCTGATCTGTGGTGCATGACACGTGGCCCATTAGCTCACCCTCATCGACTTTGCACGGGCAATAAGGAAAAGAGGATCTGGGAATAAGAAGTATTATGTTTTTAGTGGATACTGATACATTTTTGTTACTACAAACTATAAAAGCAGTATTGAAATTTCTTTGGCCAGACATCATAAGGAGCCTTCTTTTGCCATGCCAGACTGCAGCATGAGTGTGTAGCAGGCACCTGATGTATGCTATGCTGCTAAGAGGTCAGCCTTGCTAATGGATGTTGCACAGTTCTCTGTGCCAGCATGTCAGGATATCGATCCAGAAAAGCACTCAACTTATGTTATGGTTATCCATGACCTTAGAGAAGAACAGATGAAAATACTGATCACTATCACTACAGGCATTTTCTAAAAGCATAATTTAATTGCTGTGATATTCTTGGAGCAGGCGTGACCAAACTATCAATTCTCAGGAGTGCTCATTGAGTATTGACACCTCTTAGCAAAGGACTCCTAACTCGTTTTTCAGTACAGAGCATGGTCCTTTTGCATGGTGGAGACAATTTTTCAGGTCAGTGCAATTTTCAAATGTATGTGGACAAATGTTCAATTTTTCTGAGCATCAGAACAGTAACTGAAAAGGAGATAAGTCTGTCTTCAGCCACTTGAATAGCATGTCATTTAGGAATTTACACAGCAAAGAGTATAGGAACTTTAAATTCATAAATAAAAACATTTCAATAATGATATCAAAATTTCTTCTTATCATTAATGAACAAAACTAAGGGCCATTGAATTTCAAGGCCTGAGTAATTTTAGAATGACGACACACTTAACCAAATTCTCTAACATGTCCTGCTCTGAAAGAGAATGAAAGGAACATAGAATTTGAACTTTTGACATACAACACACATATATTTTTAAAATATATATATTCTTTCTATATACTATATATTAATAAGAAGAGCTGCCAATCTTCATAATTCAAAACTATTTCTGGAGAACAAATTCTTAGGAGATGGTCAATTACATTCAGAATATGATCAGTCTTATTCAACATTTTCAAGGAGTTTTATTTGAAAGTAAACATAATTGTGCCCCAAGAAAAACAGCAAAAACTGCTGACTTTTGAAAATATGGCTGTTTCTAGAAAGCAGATCATGTGGAGCTAAAGTCTATCAAACTACTAAATGGCAGTAAAATGCATTGTTTTGTAGTCGTGCACAAAAAATAGCATGCCTCTGAAGTACTATTCCAGTATTATAATTTAAAAATATTAGTAAAGGGTAAATGTTGAATTACATGAAACAGAAACAAGTCCAACTAAAACTAAACAAAACAGAACAAAATCAAGAAAATGTTCTACCAAATTGAATTCATTATGTTGGGATAACAAATTTAAAAGTGCTTTTAAAAAGTCTTCAACACTGAGGTCTACCTTATTACAGCAAGCCCAAGCTTCTTTATAGGTCTGTATTTTTCTAGGTATTTTTCCTAAGTTCTTAAATGAGGTTTTATTTTACTCAGACATACCTAAGCAGTGAGAAGCAGCAGCTTGTTATGGTTTATACCACGACCTATTCATGCTAAATCATTACTCAATATATTCTAGTTCAAACCTTATTATAACATTGTGGCTATACCTAGGGAAGACTCCTTTGACTACAGGCTCAGTTCCTCAAGCATTTTATTACTGTGTGAGTATTGCACTAATATGTTATATAATAATAGCATTCAGCTTATAAAAGTAAAGTCCATTTGAGTGAAATGATTATTAGTTTGTGGTGAATTTATTTGTCCATTATATTGGCTCTTAATATTTTTAAATTAAATTTGGAAGGAAAAAGGGAAAAAATTTAGTTTGGGGAGGGGGACCCTCCCAGATCACATTTGGCTTGTTTTTTGTGATGAAAATCTAGACTAACTGCGCTAAAACCAAAAAATATTCCAATGTGAGGGCCTGATTCTGACCTCAATGTAGTCTTCAGCCAAACTTTCTTGAAGATTCATTAAGGATAATTGGGGTTTGATATCGCTGCTGCTACTGGCTGTCTGATTTCCACAAACTCAGAACTTCCATATAACAGTGAACTACTATACTTCTGATGAAGCACAATCATGAGGTATTTTTTATGTCCTTTATCTGGTCAAAGCCAATGTAGTGGGTCAAGAAGATTCAGCTCCTGTAGGTTTAGGTCTGAGATTAAGATTTACAATGGCACTGGCAGAAAGTTTTATAGCTCTTTTACATATCAGCTTGATGAATTCCAAAAACTTATTCTTCCATCATTATGCTGGTGGAATTTCTGTTTATACCTGTCATTAAAAAGGGATTTTAATAGTGTTAGTTCTCATGCATGGACACATCTCTGGAATTATTTAGCAGTTAGTGTTCAAGGCTGCAAACCCATATTTTGCATTCTGTTCAGTTTCGGTATGTACTTTTCTATCTTGGCCATATCAGTGGCTGGAATTCCTGCAGAAGGAAGATAAGTGCAACAGTAAGGACACATCCATGCTATATTATTTAAACCTGCAGAAATACAGAAATGACGGAATCTATACATAGAAAGAAACAAAACCAAATGCTTTAAAATAGGCTTTTAATAAGGCAGGGTGTACAAAAAAGAATAAACATTTTGCACCACATGACACCCCTGGTGTAACATGCAGGATATTTGTTCTTAGAATATGTTAAGATTGTGCTAATTGGTCCTGCAGCCCTGCTTGCATCAAGCAGAGAGCTGAAAACAGACAAGTTGGGCCTCCTGGTAGCACCAAAATGCACCAGTGTGAGGATTCGCTGAGAGTAGAAGTGAGGAACTCATTTCCCATGGGCCAGGCAAAGCCTCCAGTCAGTGATTGAAAACCTGACGTCACAGCAAAGATTATTTCATTTTCATAGTGTTGCTGCTGGACAATGTCACAAATATGCACATTAACAGCTTACTTAAAGTCTTCCTGAGCCCAGAACCAGCAGAATACTTCATGCTGCTCCTATAAGAGGCAACCATTTTGGGGCTGTCCTGTGCAGAACCAGGAGCTGGACTCCATCATCCTGTGGGTCCCTTTAAACTCAGGATATTCCATGATATAAGCTATAAACTATCTAGGTTGTAGAGACAAGGCAATTTCTCCAGCACATGATGAAGTCAGGAGATGGAGAGTTACATTCGGGGTTTTAGGAAGCAGTTGAAGGGGAAGCTTTGGGCTGTTGTGCGGCAAGTGGTTCCTTGATTTAACCATCTCAGGGTCTGGCTTGGGTAAAGGCATACCTACCTTTGGGAGTATTTGAGCCGCGTCTCTGGTTTTAAGAATAATAACAGGTTGAATTAGTGGTCACTGCAGCTGCTTTTGAAAGCTTTATTTCAGCTTTTGTCAAATTTGTCAGATATGACAGATAAGCTTTGGTGAATTTTCTTGTAGAGATGTAGAAAAAACATTGCTGCTATGTGCACTATTGAAAACTCCTGGTGCTAATGGGAGAGGAAAAGACCTTCCTTTACACTTGCTTACTGCTTTCTATCATGTCGAGATAGGGATCTGAAGCTCAAAATAACAGCCTGGGGCTGCATGGAAGGACAAAAGAAAGGATGCACATTGACTGACACACTGACAGCCCCTCCGGCTTTGGAGGAGCTAGAAGAAGCTGTTGTACCAGACTGCAACCTTCAGTGTGTCACAGACTTTTCCTCAGATGCTCCTACTCAGTTGGCCATTTTAGAGCGAATCCACCTTTTTTCCCCGTTGCTAAAATGCTAATCTTTGCACCAGAGCTTCTAAGGCAGGAGTACACCTTGCTCCCACCAGCTCTGCTATGTAGAAGGCAGCTTCGGAAGGGAGTGGGGTTGGATATTGAGGGAAAACCTCAAACCACTGTAAAACAACCTGCCAAGCTTGCCAGAGCACTCTGCAACAACATTTCTAACATACTTAACAGCCTGTGATCGATCTACAGGAGGATTTCATATGTAATCTCCTCTTTGGAAGCCACCATCATCTATAGCTCCACGGAGCCATGTAAAATACAATCAAAGCCTAAGTCAGACAAAAGGTGGTATTTTGCAGTTATTTCACAGAAGTATAAATGATTGCACAAGGTGCAAATAGGGTACAGCAGAGACCCGGCATGCTCCCTGTCCAAGGATAAACTCTGAATTGTTACACACTGTTTGCCCGCGGGCAGGTTTTAACTTAGATCATTCCTGTACTTTAGACAGGGCTGAAAAGGTTTCTTTGTTTCCCTGAGGAACAGATGAATCTTCTATAAATAACCCTGTACAAGGTTCACAAATGCTGTCTGAGAGCTTTCCCCTTTTAATGTAACAGAATATAAAATCAGATTACCCTTTGCCAGTTTGTTCACCCACCCTCTAAAACTGTCAGTAGTAGGAAAAAAAGTTGATATAAAGGATAGAAGGATGGTGAAGAACAACTACAGTCATGCATTATATGCAAATGGTTTTATGCTGTTAGCCAGTGATTTCTTCACTTGACTATAAAAACAACTTGCAAAAAATTCAGGTTCAGCCACAAAAACCCCTCCACCCTTAGCCCAATTTATCACTTTGTTTACTCAGACTGCACCTAAACACATAAAACAAACAAAACTTAACACAGTGCACATAGATTAAATAACACCTGAGTATCTCAGGATATTGACTCTGGACACTGCTAAAGCCCTGCAATTTTTCCCTTCCTGCCTAGCCTCCAAACAATTGCCATAAGTCTCTAGCCAGAGGCTGCCTAACACTTCCCAAATCCCACAAAAGCTAATACATTACTTCATCTAGGACATATTGAGGCTGCAATAAACAGTTGCACTTTTAGACATGCATGCATATATTTGTGTGTCTCAGCTCAGGAGCACCTAATTTTCCATAATCTGTGACCTGTCATAAATAGTGAAAACAAGGCCTGCTGGATGAATAGCGGAAAAGGCTCAACTGCTTAGCCAGATCACTATTGGGAAGGAATACTGCAAAGCTGACTTAGCTTCTGAGGCCAACAAGTAATCCTGGAAACAAGGGAGCTCAGAAACATGCAAGGACACCTTTCATCCCTTTTTCTCATTTTTCTCCCCCTGGAATTGCTCCTGAACACTTGCTTAAATGACACTTCTGCCTGCCATGAGCAACAGAAGGAGGCCTGTGCCAAGTGCCAGGCTGGGAAAGGGAGCAACTGTTGAGCACAGATGTAACTGACAAGGCATTTAAATAGTGGTAGGCAGAAGTAGGTTATCTCAAAGCTGATGATTCAGTCATCGATTACTTTTAAAAACACATTTCCATTAGCACTGGAGAAGGCATTTCCTCGGGTGTGGGCAGCTGTGGCCCACATTCCTTGTGCCAGCATGATGGACTATCAACTACCTCTGTCAAAGAAAACAGGGAAAGGCTTAATGGCTAAATGTTAAAAACAATGACCACAAATTTCAGAGAAATTGATTTTGCTCTATTTATAAAGGTTATGAAGGATTCTAATTTTTTATGTTTTCGGCCTGATATTTCTTTACCCCGTACTCTTATGATAGCTGTGATGGGGATGTCTCTGGCAAATGACAAGATAGGGCAACAAAAGATAGGAGACATGTCCTTGTGTTGGCTGAGAGACGCCAATATAGGTTAATTTTAGCAGGAAGTTAAGATGCTCAAGGAGTGCTGGGATGTGGAAACAAAGCTGTGATTTTTCTTGTCATATTCTCTCACATCATTCATCCCTGTGCATGAAGCTTCTCTGCCAACAGTGGAAATGAGTGCTGAAGCCAAGTGAAAATTATAGAAGGAGTTGAACATGTACAAACATCACACAGTGACCTTAGTGCAGCTGTCAAAGCAATCTACCAAAGCCACTGTTGGGTTGGTTTTGCTTGTAATGAAGAAATAAAGGCAGATTCCTTCTAGGTATCCTCAGGCATGTGAACACTCAAAGAACAAAGTAGTGTTCTACTTATTTCTGCAGGTACTGGGAAATATATGATACATTCAGTAATGCATATAAGTGTTTTGGGACCTGTCTAGGTTCTTCTCATTTAGCTAAAAGTTGCATCTGCCCTATTAAATACAGTTGGAAAAGCTTGCAATATCTTTTGGGCACTGTCTTTTTTGTCATGACAGAATATTACTTTTTCTTTATTATTGAGAAAATTTGAATACAGAATCATAAAAAATTAATATCTGGCAATTTATGAATATACTTTCCAGTATCCAATGTATTTTCCACAGCTTGATATTTTTACAGAAGCAAAGTCAAGTATGACCCACTTTTGAGTAAGAAATAAAATGGGAAATGCAGTAGACTTGGCACCTCCAAGATGAAAGCAGCAACACATTCAGTTATCTTTCAGTTTGCATCTGGCCTGCAGTATAACTAGTAATCTCCTGTCAAAGTGATTTCCTTGGAAATTTCCATCACAGATTTGGTTTTGGAGAAGTTATCAGCATTTTCTGGTCCCAAACTCTGCAGTGATTATTATCTCATATAAACAGCCTTTACAGCCATGTTATTAACTTGCTAAATCGAACATGTAATGACAGCAGAAGGACAGGAAATCCTGTCCTTGCTATTCACTCCTATGCTATCCCCCGATGAATAATAAAAGCAGATCTAAGAATTGTATGTCATCTTAGGTAAAAGCCACAAAAACCAGGAGAGCAGCATGCATTGTTATAGAAACTGCAACAAAGTATATTCCAGCACATGTGCAATCTTGTCAGTCAGAATCAAGTCAATGAATTTCCTCTGACAGCTACTGGTTTCTTTTAGTATCCAATAAATCAGGAGGAAAACAGTAATACCATGCCACTGACTGGACTCTAATTTTGTCTATTAGTGCATTACATTTGGTGTCACTTGGTTAAGATTTAGATCTGAATTACACCCAAATTCAATTTCTTTGCATATGATGGCGTTAATAATCTAATGTGATAAAAGGTTATTAGCCACTCTAAGATAATTAAGTGCTAGGATTATTAAAAAAAATCAATCAGGGACTAAATCTGTAGGGTTTTTCTTCTGGTAAATCACACACACATTTAAATCTGACTTAATGTAAGAATGAATAATATATGGAAAGCATTAAATCAGGAAGGTTAAAAGTAAAGAGGTTTAAAAAAAAAAAAAAGCACACCAACAAACCAACATTAAAATACCCAGCAAATAAGCCCTTAAGTGCCTGTCAATAATATGTGAAAACAGAAATGGCATCGTCATTGCTGATGTGAAGAATGGAAGATTCATGAAGACAGTGGTAAAACTGCATTATTATTGCATATATATTATATATATATATTGCTGGAAGGTTGTGGTGGTCTGAAGACAGACACAATGCTCACAACCAGTTACATCAAATGAGGTCACAGGGAGAACAGGCTCAGCCAAGCTCTGTTACATGTGCACGTGTTTCTGGCTGAGTAGGCATTTACAGAGTGTTTGCATTTAATGTGGATACACACATACAAATAAATTCTACATACACCTGGTTTTAAGTTTCCTAGAAAAAAATTAGTTAAGAAATAAGGAAAACAGAGAATGTATTAGATGAGAAAATTAACAGTGTTAATGAAAATTAGGATGTGTATCAGAAGACTTCATTACATGGTGTTAAGCCGTATTTGAAATATTAAAATTAACAATTTTATTTAAAACCTTTTCTGGAAAAGGAAGGAAAGACAATAGTTAGAAGTAGATAGCAAACATAAATATGTTAATAAAAATTACCACATGAATCCAGAGAAAATTCAAGCCTAGTAAAATGAGGGACAACAGAAGGAAATCTACAGTAGAAGCAAAAGAAGATAAAGCTGCAGGTAGGATTTGGTGCTAGATTAATAGGAGAGTGCTAATGTTAGCTACAGTATTTGGTAAGCAGCGAAAGGATGTATTTACATCTGATCAGGATTGTGGATAATTTGCTAGGCCAAAATGCAAATATAAGTTTTAAACTGCATTAATAAAAATTCTTTAAAAAAATAAATATTCTAAAAGGAAGGGAGAGAAAACTTGCATACAATAACCCGAGATGAACTGGCTGAAGAATTTTATATCTTGCTGTTAATAATTGTTAATAATTCTGAGCATGCAATGGAAGTCCTCCAATGCTGGACTCAAACAACATATTTGACCCCATCAGTTATAAAATGTAAAATATGAAGCACTATCAATAGAAATATATTGATGCTCACTAATTTGGTTTTAGAAACAGGACATAGCAAGCTCAGTTCAGGCTGTACTCTGATGAACTTCAATTATAATTGGGTTTTGTAACTGTGCTGATGTAATACACTTCTATAGGGTATTTAACTTAGTCTTTCATAACCTTCAAACTAATATAAAATAACATTATATAATATAAATGTGATACTTGGGAAGCAATAAATGCTGTATGGCAGATCTTACAAAGTAGCATCAGAAACATACATACTTGACCTTACCATAGGTAATATTTTTATGGGTATTGTGGAAACAAATACACAACCACCAAGTGACTGTATTTGCAGATGCTGGAAGCAGAGATGAAGAGATAAATCATGATGGCAATGTAGATTGCACAGCACAATCTGCATTCCAGGATAAATTGGACCCATTCAGATAAAGCAGATCCTAAAATGTCAAGTGCAATCTCATATATCCAGGGGAAGAAAAAATGTGTGCTATATTTCTGGAAGATTAACTAGTGGCTGAACACAACCTGGCAGCAGGTTGGAGAAGCAGCTTGCACTTCCCTGGTAGCTTTGCTATCAAAGAAGCCAAATTACTTCTGATGAGAAAAACAACAGCGTAAACTGAAAAATAGGGTATTTATTGCATTGGATTCTCTGCTCTTAAATGCAGAGCAAGTGAAAGAAACTCTGCTAGTGCAACTTGACTATTTTTTTTTCTTATTCAAAGCATAACATACATCAGATAACCTGTGCCCACAAATAATCTGCACAAGGAGAAGGGGATAATGGAAGGGGATGAGAAACAGGGCAATGTTTCCCAAGTACAGGATCAGGGATACATTCTTGTGTAACCTGAGCATGCATATAATGACCACTGCTGTTAAATCACAGGGCCTTTTCCCACCCACGCAGAAGCTGTGGCTTTACAGTTGAGGATACATGTTGAAGCACAACAAGGGGTGTTTGTTGATTGACCTGAAAAGAGCACACCAAGTTGCCTTTCCTCTTTGTTCCCTTGTCCTAGTTGAAAATGCTAAGATTGTAGAGGATTTCCTCATATGAGTTTCCTGTCATTTATGCAAGTCAGCAAGAGGCAAGGATTTCCTACTCCCAAAAAGGAGACATTATACCATGCATGTATGTCAGGCAGCAGTGCTGTTGCCTTGAAATGTGAATTTTAATTTCAGTGAGCTTATTTGCATCATGACCCTTCATCTATTTACCTGATTTTAATGACACTATTATATGAGAAAGTAATCTGTGACCATTATGTTATTTGGTGTAACTTTCTAAAACCTTAATGTCTTAACCTTTGTTTGAGTGAGTCATGCAATTAAGTAATTGGGTAAGGTCAATTGAATGGTGCTTGGTGAAAGCATGCGTTAACATGAAACTGGTTTCATAAAATCATGGTGTGATTTCTAGCTTCTGCTTGTACCTTGAGAAACTATAGTTCCCCCAGGGAAAACCCTTGTGAATAATAAAAGATGGCTGAAAAAATAAGCCATGTAAGTACTGATATCTTTAGTGGCTACGATTTTAGGAGAAAGTTTTAAGTTGTTTTGTTAATTTATGAAGTCACTTCTTTCATGGCAAAGTGCCAATACAGTGCCCAAAATTTACTTTTTGGTATCAACATTTAGGAAAACTTCTGGAACTTCCTTCAGTATTTTGATTTCCCCATTCCTCATATTTGCCTCAAGCTCTGATCCTATCTGTTGCTGTGGCTTCCACACAGATTCATTGACCATCCCACTTCGGTCAGGAGGACCTTCTCTCCTGCCTGTCCTTCACTTACCCCCAGAGTATTTCCCTGTCATCCTCATCCTTCCAAGTCCAGCTTTCTTCATCCGTGTGTTTTTTTCTCCCACCCCTGTTTCTTTACAAGTCAGCAGCCCATGTCTGCTGGCTTAGCTCTCTAGATTTGTCATTTGTTGTTTTGCCATGCAGTATTTATTGCCTGACCAGTGAGTGAAAGCACTCACTGCTTTCCTGATCAATTTGAAGTAGAAATTATTTGCAATGAGTAGACTATTTTCCTCCATGCGAGAAGGCATGCTTGTCCGAATGTTCAAATTTTCTGTGTAACTTCCCTGCAATTTCCTCTGAAGAAACTTTTCCTGGGAAGGAACCAGCAGGCCTGAGCTGGTGCCTAGCTGAGGAATCTGGACAGTTTGATTGATTCACCAGGCTGGGCTTTTGGAAAGTGAACCAAGTGAGTGAAAAGAGGCCCTGGGGAATCATGAATAGGAGGGAAAGGGGAAGCAAGCCATCACAAAAACTTTAAATTGCCTTAGAAGGGCATAGCCACAGTGACCACATTCAGATTAGTGACATTACACCTCTTTGCCAGGTTCAGCTCAGGAGCATAAGATGACTTTGATGAAGTATAGTGGGTGTAGAACTAACAGTTAATTCCTGTTCCTCAACAAATGACCTCATTAATTTTTTCCCCCTTAAATTGGAACAAGAGTTGAAATTTTGAAATCTCCTACCAGCTGGCATTTTGGGGGTAGAAAAAGTCAGGAATGTGAAATACCTTTCTGAATTAAACAGAATTACTAAATGCAAAAACTTAAGCAGGCTGTTTAGAAGTGGTTGGAAAGTTTGGATTTTACCTTGCCATGTCTAGTGCAGGACAAAAGACATGGAAGAAAAAGTGATTATATCCTCTGGTTAGGGCTTTCTAATTTGGGAACCAGTATTGTCATGCTGAATCTATTGCACTCCTTTCCTTCCTCCATTTCCCTTCCTTCCCAAACAGTAAAAATATAATTATGCATTCAATTCTAGTTCTTAGTAGGGAGGATGGTTCTCTCATGTGCTTGCATTATGAATTGCTGGAAGCTGCTGGAGTGGAGTGCTCTGATTTTTTATCCGATTTGACCCCCATCTCTTCCCAAGCTGAGGCCTATATCCTTACAAAAATATAGGAGCAATCATGTCTTGCACACTAAATCCAGTGGCTTTTGATATAATTCAGATCAGAATTCATTCCTTTGTGCTTCCAATTATAGTGCAGCAATTAAGATGTTGAATAATATCATAGATTAAAATATGCATGATGGCTCCTAAGATAAATAGTATTTATTTTTAATGCTGATCTTATTCAAGAAGCACTATGGTTGAAAGATATATTAAGATTAGAAAACCTTATCGATTTTAGAGGCTATTTGGACAGTTTAATATTTCACTAAACTTTCTAGGCACAGAGAATAAAAGGAATATGTAACTTTAATGTTTCCCAAGAGCATTTTTAATAATGTCATTAGTAAAGAAATAATAAATCTCTTGAGTAGCATTTCTCTTTTGCTTTTCTCTTCCTCTTAAATGACTTTTTTTTTTGCCAAAAAAAAATTTACAGTGACAGAGAGTCTGAACAAGGCACTTTCTAGGAATACAGCGAATTCTATTAACCAGAATCCAAATAACAATTTGTTTGGAAACACTACTTTTCATGTCTAAGCATACAATAGAGTTTTAAAAAATTCTGTCTGTTCATTCCCCCTGTGAAGGGATAGATGAATTGCATCTACTTGACTACTGCAACTAGTAAACTCTGTCAAGCTCAAAATGGTCCTTCTAGGCCTACCTATTGTTTCCAAAGCATTGAAATATATTTTGCAGTGAAAATCTGAACTGCTGATTCAAAGATGAAATTTCTTTAAATGACAAGGAAAAGTTTGTTTAGACTTTTTCATTTGTTGATCGCTTAAATACAGTAAAACAAGTATGTTTATGGAAAGATAGAGAGGTGATTCGAATCATAGGAAAGACAGGAAATCTTAAATTGATTGTATTCCCTGGAGTAATATCTGGTGAACAATGGAAAACTGATATTATCATCTCACAGAATTTTATTATTATTTTATGACTTCGCACTACATAGCACTGTATTTATGTATCAAAAAACCTCAGAAAAAATACTCTTTGTGAGCTAGGAAAATACTGTTTTCTGGGTGAGAATCTACTGTTTGGTTCATTTTCATCTTCTGTCTACAAGAATAATTACTTAAATATGTTGAACATAGAAGAGAAAATTTGGTTGGATACAACAATAATGTGCCATGACTCTCTTTTAAGGAAAAAAGATGAGAAAAAATGTAGTATTAAGATGCCTTGGTAAATTTCTCTGCATAAAGCACACTGCCATTTGACTTAAAAAAGGATTCACTTCAGGTGAACAGATGTAGTTTCTTCATGAAATCACATATCCACTTGCATTTCCACATTCCCAGCTGTCATTTCTCTAATTATTGCTCCAGTGACGGTTTTTTGCCCTTATCTTTCTATTGCTTAAATTTAACATCACTCTGATAGCTAAGCTCAGTGAAAGCAGAGTGGAATCTGAGGAACCAGATTTATTTAATCAGTTTTAATTAATACTTTCAGTCATTTGTTTACATTTATGTGTATGCATACTGTAACCAGTGCTTGCCTCCCATCCACTAAAATACACCTGCTTGCTTTGGATCACCTAAAATCAAAGCTGCACACTATACACACACACAAAGTCATAAATACTGCAATAGACACCTTGTTATAGGGACACATTACATGTAGGGCTTTTGCATGTGACTAGGACTTCAAAAATGGAAGAGCTTTGGAGAAATTAATACAAATGTTGCCTACAAATGAAGAACCAGTTTGTTAGTCCTTTGTTAGTTTAGTGACTCAGTTTCAGCAAGTGGTGGGCAACAACCCCAGGAATTTCCATGACAAAGGGACCCCCAGAAGATCATCTGACTACAGTATAAAAGAAATGAACAGCTGGGATGACAGACTTTAGGTAGAAATATCTGAGATAATTAGGAGAAAGGAAGTAAGAGAGTGTGTGAGAGAGCGTGTGTGAGAACTTCACTTTTTCTTACAAGGAGAGTGGTAATATTTATAAATGTCCAAAGTTTTGTGGTGAATGGATCAAAAGACTGTGTTGCTGAGTTTTGATACACTTGTTTTACTTAATTTCTTCTTCTTTTCTACTTGTCTCTCTCTTTTGTTACCAGCAAAGAATAGAAGATTACTGCTTATCCTGGGCTGATTCAGGGGGGTGGTACATGGCTGGTTCTGGGGCACAAAAGAGAGGTTATAGAGAACGATTACTGCGGAATTCCCAGCCAGAGCAGGATCACCAGGAGCTACTCCTAGCTCTCTCTAAATACCAGGAGCTGTTCACTGTATTATCAAGAGCTGTATTATCATGCCTGGAAGGAGAACTGCATGATCACACATTCCCATCCCGTGCCCATCAAGGGCACTGGGATCCCCAGTAGTCAGGGAGAGTGTCCCATTGATTTAGGAGAGCAGGAGATTGATCCCTGCTACCACCTCGAAGCATAGCTGGGCAAACCTTTCCCATTAATTCTTGTAGCTTCAGATCTGACCTTCTGCTTCAGCCAGCAGACTCTATCCAGCCACCCTGGCCTTGATACACACTTGAGTCCCCTGAAGCAGTTCTTACTGCTTTGCTGTCTAAAAATCTTCCTTCAGAACTGGGTTTTTTCCTTGTCTTTTGGGAAAGGACAAGCTTGATTCAGCTTAGGAAGAGTTCCTCTTTCTTCTGTGCATGTGTCGTTTTTCCTTTGTCTTGCAAGCTGCAGAAGGGCATTTCATGAGATTTGCCTGACTTGTGGAAGGCAGTGAAACTTAGAGGGCTGCTGATGCATGGCAGACTGCAGGAACCACAGCTTCACTCTGGCAGCAATTTGTCTTCCATACCAGTGTCTGCTGACACAGATGGCCACATTGTTCAGGTTTGTGAAAGTCATAACCAAATCCAAAAGTTGAAAAATCAGGGTCCCAGATTAATCTTGAGGAGTTATAACACAACAGCTAAAATCTATGGCTGTAAATCCATGTTGGTATCAAACTTGAAATTATTTGTATTGCTGTGGTTTATTAAAACAACCCCTCAACCAACCAACTCCACCCCTCCAATAGATAGCTTCTTGTGTGATTTTAGCTAAATCTTAAAATTTTCATTTCAAGTTATGCTGCAGAGGATTGCTGTGAAAAACATTAATTCTGTAACTCAGAAATTTGAACTGAGCACAAACTCGAATGTGCAGCTGAAGTTTGCAAGGAGCTGGGAATCCATGTTGTAAACTTTCAAGGACATAGTTTAACCTGTAACTACCACAGGGAAACAGCTACATCCCATATTTAAATGACTACAAATGAAAGTATTGGATTCAACCTGAGATTGCAGCTCTTGCAATTCAATATTCTTTTTCCTCTGTTTTAAACCTACACAGCAATACAAATATTTTATTAACAGATGGAAAAACCTTTCAAATGAACTTCCTCAGCAGTAGCTGAGTTCAGCAGAAAGATCTAGCTTGGTTATCTGCATACAAGAATTGCAAAACTTACAAGTTCAGTAAGCTTCCAGCCCAAAGGAATACAAAAGCACAACTGGCAGCAGCAAAGAAACAGCAAAGGGTGGAGGCTAAGCAGTTTCAGCTCCAAATTTTACAGTCATGTTCTGGTTATTCTTACAATTGAAGCAGTGGACATGCTGTCATCTATTCATTACTTTCTTACTATTTGTTCTGTTTTTCTATTCCCTGATTGGGCCTCCCCTGTCACTTTCCATCCTATATTCTCTGACTTCTGTTCAGATACCATTTCCTTTGATCCACTGCTTTCTCTGCAATAACCAGCATTTTCAGTTAAATAATTCAGATGGTTAAAACATGGATTTGTGACATTGTATTATCCCTTTGTATTTCTGTCCACTGTCTTTCCTATCTATTTGTACATTGTCAGAATCTGAAAGCAAAATGTTGTGCACACATTGCCAGGCTTAGGGTGCTACAAGTCATCTATTATACTCCTTCTAATGGATCTTCTGCCTTGTAAATAAAGGTATTTGAATCCAAATTGACTGCCTCATTTTTTAGTAACAAATCTGGATACAACACCCTGAGCTGCTGTGTTCATTGAAAATGGGGTTGTTCATCCTTCCTCAGTACTCCAGGCAAGTCCGAGGCTGCATCAAAAGGGCCTCAGTTACCACCCCTGGAGGTGTTCAAGAAATGGCTGGCCATGGCACTTGGTGGTTTAGCTGACAAGGTGTTGTTCTATCAAAGACTGGACTCAATGATCTCAGGGGTCTTTTCCAACCTAATTGATTCTGTGATTCTATTACCTTGTCTTAGGAGAGCAGTCCATGAGATGGCAGAACAGCATTAAACTAGTGTGACAAAACTGGTCCTGTAGACAGTGTCCTACTGGGAGAGATCATGCAGAGAGACATTCTAAGCACAAAATTTTTAATACTGGGTAAAAAGAAAATGTGTACAACGTGTTTGCATTCACAGAGAATAAATTCTGAGCACACGAATATAAGTTGAGAACTGCTATAATAAAAAAATCCTCCAACACAATTACAATTAAAGGAATGATTTGTCATTCTGTAGTGGCTACTGAAGATTGGTAATAGTCACATAAAATTTGAATCTCTGCCAGAGGGATGTGATGATGGTCAGAATTTTAAAATAATTTTTAACCTCAAGTCATGTGTGCGCAGGATCAGGAGTTCTGATCCACTTCACTCTACTGGATATGACTCATGTAGTGTTCAGAAGTAATGAATCAAGAGGAATGGGAGACAAGCACCATTTCCCCAAATTGTCCGTGTGGAGGTCCTAGTTTAAAGTATCTGTGAAAACATGATTTTGGAATAGCTCTTGGGAATGTCCAAATGTGGATAACCCATAAATATTGTGGAAGTTGGCTTTCTTCTTGTTCTAATAATCTACCAAAGCAAAACCCCCTTTTTTCTGCAATATCTAGTAGCTTTTAGATAACATTCCCAGGACCCAATCCTGAACAACAGCAACTTGTATGGCCTATTAGATTTTTTTTTCTTACTGTCTACATGAAAAACTATTTTTTTCATTCACAGAGGATGGGCTTTTTTGTGATGTTTACAAGCTCTGTCCCTGGCAGGGTGTTAAAAATCAGCCCTACTACAATACTCTTTTTTTGGTAAATAACATGTTCAAAATCAGTTGTTTCACCATGGATTATCACTGTTGTCTTCCAAATGACTTCCTTACTCAGGTGACAGATGCAAAAGGACTTTGGGTGATAATCCTGCTTTAACATGCAAATCTCAAAAAAAAGGAAAAGGAGCTATTTCATCCATTTGAATTTCATGCAAACAACAGAGCAGTGACAGGTCTGCCAGAGAACACCCAAAAACTCCTTAATTTTTAACAGAGTCACAGAGTGGCTCAGGTTGGAAGGGACCACAGCGGGCATCTGGTCCAACATCCCTGCTCAAGCAGGGTCAGCCTGGAGCACAAGGCATGGGATTGCATCCACACAGTTCTTCAGTATCTCCAGTGAAGGAGACTGCAAACCTCTCTAGAAAAATCACAGCAGATTTACCCACACTGTAAAGAAGTTCTTCCTCATGTTCAAGTGGAGCCTCCTGTGCATAAGTTAACTATTCTGGGGGGTTTTGTGTGGTTTTTTGGTGGTTTTATTATTTCTTTTTTTTTTTTTTTTTAATAAAACTGACAGAACTGCTTTCCTTTGGGGGAGATTTTTGGGGCCAAATGCCAGCTCTTGTCCCACCACAAAGCAGCTTCCTGGTGCCAGGAAATCCCCCAGGACAGCTTCCCACCATGCTGTGCACAAGGATTTTGTTTCATATCATGCTTTAATGGGCAAAGCTTTAAAAATGAGGCTATTTTGCTCAGTTTGAATGTCTTGCATACACTGACAGATCTGCCAGAGAACACCCCAGAAACTCTTTAACAGAACCTCAGAATTATTAGGGTTGGAAGGGGCCAATGGAGGTCATCTAATCCATCCTCTCTGTCAATGCAGGGTTACCTGGAGCAGGTGCCACTGGAATGTGTCCCGGTGTGTGAATGTCTGCAGAGAGGGAAACCCTATGTCCTGCCTGGGCACCTGTCCCAGTGCTCTGCCACCCTCCATGCAAAGCACTTCCTCATGTTGAAGCAGAAGTTGTGTTTTAGCTTGTGGCTAACCATTCGTGGGTTTGATGTGTGTATTTTGTTCGTGTGGGGGGTTTTTGTTTTGGGGTTAGTTTGGTGGGCTTATTTCCCCTTTTTGGCGCTTGTTTTTTATTTCTCTCTCCCCCCAACACCCATCTTTTTGAGGGGGAGGGGAGGGTATAATTATTTTGCTTTTTTGTTGCTGTTTTGCATATTTTTCTTGTTTTGCTTTGGGGTTATTTTGGCGTTTTTATGGTTGTTGCTTTGGGTTTTTCTGGTTCGGTTTGGATTTTTGTTCTTGTGGTTTTTTTTTTATTTTTCTTTTTACTT
>NW_005054305.1:5805739-5806177 GCF_000277835.1 Geospiza fortis | reverse complement strand
TGGGCCCCCCCCCCCCCCCCCCCCCAATTTGTTTTGATTTGTTTCGTCGTTATCTTGGCGCTTTTCTTGTTGTTTCGGGGCGCTTTTTCCCCTCTATTTTTCTTGTTTTGGGGTAATTTTGGCACTTTTTGTTGTTATTTTTGATTTTTGGGCTTTTTGCTTGTTTTGTTGTTTGTTTTTTTTTTTTTTTTCTCTTTTAATAAATCCCACAGCACTGTTTTTCCCGTTCCTTACCCAAACCCGCTTCCCGGCGCCAGCGTTCCCTGGCCCACCCCACGGCCCCGCGCCGCCCGGACCGCACCAACTGCCCGCTCCGGGGGAGGGAGGGTTGGGTTGTGCGCTCCCTCTCCCCCCCTCCGGCCGGCCACCGTCGCTTCCCCCTCCCGGCCCGGCACCGCCCCTTTGGCCAATCACATGAGCGGGCGCGGGGGCCGCCCG
>NW_005054305.1:5745846-5805394 GCF_000277835.1 Geospiza fortis | reverse complement strand
GGAGCCGTGACAGGCTTGGCGGAGACACGCGTGTGCCGCGCTTGTCGCAGGTGACAGCTGTTAAGCCAGCTTAGTTTCATTCGGTCTGCGGAACCGGGGAAGTTTGGCTTCTCCTGGAGACATCCCACGGCTGAAGAGGAAGGTGTCTGTAAATTCAGCTCTTCCAGACAGATTTTTGGCTTCCATTAAAACCACTTTGCTGTTACTTTGCTAATGCTCGTACCTGACTCTTGCTGTAGACTCTGCTGGGTTTCACACTTGCCGTAGCCAGGCGTTGAAAGTAGGCTAGTCCTTCAGAAACATTAATCATGGTTTCAGTTGCAGGGCTTTCCTTTCTCGTGCCTGTAGCTTTATCCT
Organism: Geospiza fortis; assembly: GCF_000277835.1. Lineage (NCBI taxonomy): Eukaryota > Metazoa > Chordata > Aves > Passeriformes > Thraupidae > Geospiza > Geospiza fortis. The sequence goes on along the minus strand of NW_005054305.1, from coordinate 5,805,037 downwards.
GTATGCTTTTTGTTGTTGTTGTTGTTGACGTTTCTGTGAGTAAGACCTGTGCAAAGAAGGAGTGGGAATCGAGCTGCTTATGTGGCAAAATGACCACGTGAAGCAGCAGGAAAACTGGAGATTGGCAACTTAAGAGAAACAACAGAGTTTTTTAGCTGTGATGCTTTAACTTACTATCCGGAATTTGTTTGTTTTTAATTTAGGTAAGCTATGCATTTCAAGCTGCTGCTCATTACAGTAGTGTGCAGGACAGCAGTTTGCAGAGAACTGCACGTCAGAATAGTGCTGCAATGACATTTGTCAGATTTGGTTTCTGACAGACGTGTAGCTCAGACTGCAGCCTCTGCATGTCGTGTTGAGGAAAGCTTGTTCTGTCATTCTTGTTAGATTTTTGCATTTCTCTCTCAAAAAATAGCAACAGCTTAAAAGCTACTTTGTGTTAAAAATCTGCCTTAATTTTCAGGTGAGTTTTAGTAACTTCTCAACTGTAACTTGTTCATAAATGTTTTTAATTTTGTTTAACAGTGCTTATGAACGATGTGAGAATACAGCAGAGATAAAAATAATAAATGCAGATGCTCACATCTTTAGAGTTCTGAAGTTAATTGTCTCTTTCTTTTAGTGAAAGGCTCTCAAAATGCATCTAGTAAACAAAACCAGGCAGAGTATTGGAAATTAAGCATTCACTTGGAAGGTTAATTAATTCACTTAGTTGCAACTATTTTGGTCCAATTATTGTGACAATTGAGGAACTTGCAAACCTGAATTATCCTCAGTGTTCCCTGAGTGAAAGTTGGCACAGTGGGTTTTGTTGCTGCACTACTTTGTGTGTATTCTGATCCAGCAGGGCACAAGCCTGACTCCAGTTCCTCACTCCAAGAGTGACTTCCTCTTCCTACTGCCTGGAAAAAATGTTACTGCATGCTGACTGTCAGTTCTTGTGTTAGAAGCAGCTTGTGTGAGGGTAGGGACAGAGAGGAAGAAAGGCATGATTAAATGATTTGATTGTGGTACAGCAGAATGCGTGTACGTGATATGCTCTGTGTTTTACTGCTTCTGGTTATAATGTTATTGTTATTATTATTCTCCTATTATGTATGGTTATGATATTGTGGTGATAACTATTCTGGGATTCTGTGAGGAGCAGTGGCCATAAGCTAAAATACAAGGAACTCTGTTTCAACATGAGGCAAAACTTCTTTCCATTGTGGGTGGCAGAGCACTGGAACAGGCTGCCTAGGGAGGTTGTGGAGTTTCACTCTCTGGAGACATTCCAAACACACCCAGGCAGTTCCTGTTACCTGCCCGAGGTGATCCTGGCTTGGCGGGGAGGTTGGGTTAGATGATCTCCAGTGATCCTTTACAACTACAACAGTTCTGTGATTCTTTAATTCTGTTTTGATGTCTTCCTTTCTAAGCACAGTTTTTCTTAAGGGGGTGTGAAATGCTGTTCATTTTAAATTAATTGGTCTCTCTTTACTCGATTGAATTTGTAACAGAAAATTGATTATATTTCATCTCTTTAGCAATAAGCTGTCCCTTGCTTATGCAGAAGTTTAAAGTACTTAATTTAGTTTAATAGATTAATAGCTTCTTGAATTCTTCTATAACTTGAAAAGCTCAGTCATGGATTTGCTACTGCATTTTTAGAGTCCTGTTACAATACATATTTTTGTCTGAAATTAGGAATTATGTAGCTTATGAACCAGCTGGAGGCTGTGTGTTCGTCAGCCTTCTTGCTTAGAGAAGCAGTGCAGATAGGAAATTAATCTGATGTATGTGCAAAACAATTCTAATAAACAGGAACTGAGCTGAGCTCCATACTGTGCACGTGTCAGTCATCCTTCACGTGCTGACAGGGATGTGAAGGACCAGAGCACAGTGTAATCCTTCAGGTAGTGTAAAACCACACACTGTTGAGGTTGCTCAATCCATGGAGGCCAGATTCTATCTAATTTCAAGTAGAACCCCACAAAGATATGTAATGTAGACACAGCGGAAGCACCCTTTGCACAAATCAGTATTTAATCTACTCATCAACTTTGGCCTATCAGTGAGTTGCTAATGGTGTAGCCAAAAATACCCTTGCAATATTCAGCAAACTGTGATGGTAGAGTGTCCCAAGCACAGATTCAGGGTGCTCTGTCCTGTAAATTTTAGCCTCTTGACTTCTGTAAGTAAGTCACCTCCTGTTAGTGAAGGAAAAATGTTTAAAAAAGTGAAAGGACGCCTTCCCCAAATTTTCAAGTTCCTTTAGTAATAAAGGAAACCAAAAGTATACTGAGGATTTTATACCTTCATATTTAGTCTCAAAGTGGCTGTCTTTCTTAACTGTTTTGTTTGTTAGTAACAACTGATGCCTGATTTAACGAGTGTATGCATTGTGTAGATTGGTAGGCATATATTGTGTCTATAGGAAGGTTTTCTTTAAAATAGGATCCTGTTTTTAAGACTCTTTAAAAATACTCTATGAACTAATACTGTCTTTGTGGGAGGGAGGATTACAGTACACATGTCAATTAGCGAGTATCACTTTAAGATAGCATTGGTTACTCTTAAATCAAAGCGTTTGACCTTAAAAAAAAGGGAGCTTCCGATAACTTTATCTGATTCTAAGCCTTAAATATGTGCAAGATGTAAGGAAGTATAATGGGAATACTGTGCTTATTTAAGCTTAGTGTGATGTTAGGAGTTCCTTGTTCATGTGTATCATAGCATCTTCAACTTTTGATGAGAAAGATACTGTTCTAATACATGATACTGCTGCCAGTTTTGGCAAAGTACTTTTTGAAATTATCTTCTAAACATTTGAAGAAAATGTATAACACAAGACATGTATTTTTTTTTTTAATTAAGACTTTTTGGGGTTCCAAGTATGTCTGTTATTTCAGTCCTTGTCATTAAACATATGCCAGAGATGTCACCTGTGCTCTGTATGGAAATGTTCTTGCTCTTCATTATTATGGCTGTTCTATTTAGGGCAGACAGCAAGGATGAGTTGTAGTGTTACAGCTGTGCTGGTGAAAGCAAACTAGTTTCCTAGTTATTGTTCCTGCCACTTCCTTTACATCTGATAATTTCAAAATAGGTTTGATAATTGACTAATGTGATAAGATGAAAGAAGCCCCATCCAAAACAACTGCTTCAGCTTTCTGATAGAAATGCTGAATTAAGTAAAGTTTAGCCACTGCCTTTTCTGGTGTTGGTAATGATATACGAGTTCAATCTGAAACTTATAGCTGAAAAAACGCACACAATTTTAGGTTGTTTTTGGCGGGATGAGTTTTCTAACCTGCTTTACTGTGTTTTCCCATGAGCTTGAGTGCTGGTAAAGCTTGGGAGTGAATATGTGGATGAGGAAGGTAGAAGTACACCAGTCAAGATTTGAACGACATTAGAAATCTGTTTTAATATTCAAGATGGATTGTGAACGCATCTAGTGTGGTCTGACTTCAGCGAAGTGCTTGTTACTTCTGAAGAGGTTTGTGGAGAAGGTGTGGAGTGCTTTCCAGGCTGGAGCAGATTGAATACTCAGTTTCAGACCTTTATGGTGTGACTCCTGTAGTTAGTTGAAAGATAAAGAAAACACTAAGAATTTTCCTTTGTGCTACCTTTTCTATGCTATACAGGAATTTGTGAAAATAACATGCAGGGGAGTCAGGCTGTGCTGCGTGGCACATGGTAGCACCAGGTGGCTTAGGCAGCTGTAGTCAGTGTGTCCTGCCTGCACTCACAGTTTGGCTTGCTGGGTGGTGGTTGTAGTTTGAAATAGGGTGAAATTACATGAAAAATCACAGCAGGCCCAGAATTGTAATGAGTGTTGAAAATGTTGTGAACAGTTTTTTAAAACCAGATGGCTTTAGGGAGCAATTTTCACCAAGATTCTACAAAGGAAGCTATAGTGTTAAAAATCATAGAATGGTTTAGGTTTAAAGGGACCTTCAAGAACATCTAGTTCTAAGTTTGCCCTGCTGTGGTTAGAGTTACTTTCCATTAGACCAGGTTGCTCACATCCCTGTCCAGCCAGGCCTTGAACTGTTCCAGTGTTAGGGCATCACAGCTTTTTTGGGCAACCTGTTCCAATGCCTCAGCATCCTCATGGGAAAGAATTTCTTCCCAATATCTGATCTAAATCTGCCTTCTTCTTTCACTTTTAAACCATTCCCCCTTGTCTCATCACTACATGCCCTTGTACCTTTCCAGCTCTCTTGAAAGCCCTCTGTAGGTACTGGAAGGTTGCTCTAAGGTCTCCCCCCTTCTCCAGGATGAGCAACCCCAACTCTCTCAACTTGTCTTTTAGGATATGTTAATTTTGGATGAATGAATACTATGTTATCCCTGTCAAGTTTCTTAAATGCTATTTATTTGTGTGGGGGGGGATTTCTTGGAAATTGCTGATTCCTTGAAACATGATTTGTTGTGTGAAATCCATACATGGTTCCTATGGCTTTTCCATGAAAGTTGCAATGTTCTACATGGAAGGGAGTGTATCACTGTAGGATGTGCACGTACAATGTTAGATGGAATGGATATTATTACCAGCTAAGATCCTATGCTATTCTTTAATCAGTCTGCCTAGATGAGCCTAATCTTGAACATCAAGTGATTTTTTTGTTACTACTTCCCCCCCTCCATTTTTGGTAGTCAAGCATTATGGACTATGATCTAAAATTGACAATGGAGAAGTTTAGTGGAGCAATCTTTAAAGAGAAAATGTGTTGGAAAAAGACTAATTTATGACAACTGTTTTAACTGTCTGTTATACTCCTCAACAAATCCTCTTCTTTTTCCTTTTTAGTTCACATGAGAGATCCTAATAATCAGCTTCACATCATTAAAAATTTGAAGATCGCTGTCAACAACATCATTACTCACCCACCTCAGCCTGGTGCTATTCGGAAACTTCTGCATGATGTTGTGTCAGTCAATCAGCCTGCTGAAGGACTGGTAGCTAATGTGATCACAGCTGGAGATTATGATCTCAACATCAGTGGTATGTAATGCTACTGTATTTTTCATAATGTAAACTGGAATTGGCTGAGAGATTTCTAGCCTTCATTTCAGCTTCATGGCATGTATTAAATTATTCAGAGTTTCATTTTTGAGACATTGCTTTTACTGAAACCTTGGGTTTATCGAGTAGTTTTGCTTTATATAATGCTGAAAGAGTGGTTGAACTGAATTAATAATTTTAATTTTCCTGGTGTTGTAGTTCTTCTCAACTTCTGTGAAATCATTATTTTAATGTAGCCATTAGCGATGCTTTCATTGTGTAATTTTCTTGTTACAAAACTGATACAGTGACTTGTTGCACTTGGCTGAATAAATGTCAGAACTTGGTGTTGGTACTAATGTACGGCTTTATCTTGAAGTTAGTTATCTTAGTTATCCTAGCTTCTTTTATTTTTTATGATAAAGTCATAAAAAGTTAAAGGAAAAAGGACTGTGAGGAAAGGTATGTGACTCCTTTGATTCCTTGTCTTTTTTTTTTATCCTTCTGTGGAACTTGTGCTTCATATTTCACTTATTTCACTGTCAAAATAACTAGAGTATTCTAAAAATGTTTTTTCTTCGATCTCCAAGTGATGAGGTATTGTGAATAATGCTAAATGAGAGCTGATCTTAGGAGCTGAGAAGATTGAACTCCTCCCAGTTAAGACCCTAATCCATTAAAGCCTCTGAGCATGTACTTAGTTCAAAGCATGTATGCACTGCCCTATTTAAACATGTGTAATTTATTGTATTTAAAGTTCAGTCTGCAGTGAAGAGTTTAACTCTGCTATTTCAATAGACTGGTAAAACTTTGTGAGGATTAGTGACTGATGTTGCTGTAGTAATTTTTTTTTAATGTTGATAATGGAAAAATGGCATAATCTCATGTCTTGGATACCTGATTTACAAATACGTCTTCAACTTGATGTCCCGTGTTGGTTATAAAGCAAAAGACCTGAGCCTGGAAACTTCTTGTTGTTGAGATGTGTTGAAAATCCCACATTTTTGTAAATTTCTGTGCCCTTCTTTATAGATTGCATTGGTGAATTGCCATTTTGCTATGAATTTTTTTTTTGGATGGAAAGTTTGCTTCAATTTTAGAGATGGAAAGACCCTAAGAAAGCAGAATGATTTCAATGAGGAGACTTTTCCATGAGATTTTTAATGACCTTAGTTTAGAAGTGAGGTGTTGAAAGAAGGGAAGAAAAATAGTGGCTATATTAAGCAATGCTTTGTAGTTACAGAAGCAAATATCTCTCCTTTTGTTTTCCATATTTGCTGCTGGAGGCTCAGATGTACAAATTACCATGTTTGACTATCTTTTATCTCTCAGTGATTAGGTTCTTATTTCCATTCACACTGGCTGTATGCTTATTTGACAGAAAAGGTGTATAAGCTGTTTAAGATCACACAGAAGGACAAATTCATGTAGCAGCTTTGTCATTCAGTGGAACCCTGTTTCACAAAACACTGACAGTGCTGTTGATGGAGGAGTTTGTATCCCATTACAGTGTAAAAGAACATGAAGAAGTACCAAGTAGGGTTTCTTTATGCTTAGATGAATATGAGTGTTTGCGAAGACATTTAGGGTATTTTTTTCAACTTTCTTAGAGCATTTTATTCAAATCAAGGGATGCATTCATTCCTGACAGCAGAACATAATAATTTGGCATTGCAAATGGGAAACATCAGTTCTTAATTTGTTCTTTTTTGGGAGTGAATTAGTTTTCTAGGATAATGATATTAAAAGATATTTCCTTAATATAATGGTGATCAAGTCAAGTGCAGTCTATTTTGAAGAAAGATAAACACTGTTTAAGAAGCTGAGTTATGTTTCTGGCACTGGGGTCAAATTCCTGCTCTTTTTTTGATAAAAGTTTTGGAACTGCTGTGTTGTATTGATTTAATTGTTTGTAATCCTTCTTCGTTACAGTTTTGTTTAATATTCTTATAGTTCCATAATGTAGTGCTGGGAGACCCATTTGGTTGCTGAAAAGTTGCTCGTGTTCAGCCATGCCTGCTTCTCCCATGTACTGGTGCATGTAGAAAGTGAAGAAAAATGATCCCATTAAAGAGCTAAATTATTTGAGAGAAGGAAAGACTTTTTTCTACTAGATCAGTTCCCTGGCTATGTTTGTTCAGGGCTGCATGAAATAAATGCTGGCAGGAGGCATTGGAGAAATATGTTTGAGATGAAAGAGAAGGTTGGAGCAACCACTTTCAGCAGCTACTGTATTCAGGTACTTTTAACTGGTACTATAGGCTTGGAAATCTCACAAGTTAGTGCCTTAGATTTAGAGCATCTTCCATCTAGTAAAATAGAAATAAAGGTGTAGATACAACTTAAATCTTTGCTACTTGATAGAATTTCCATTTTTGTTTGAGCCTAGAATTGGGGCTGAACTAGAAATTAATATTGATTTCCATTAAAGTAGTCTGTCAAATGTTGAGAAGCTTGAAATATTCATGATTAAGGTTAGCTGGAGTCAAATCTCCTCTATGCCCCTCATAGGCCTGCATGGTGTAGATTTTTTTCTACTTCACGCTACCAGAGTGTAAAAGCCAAGAGTGTGTTTGCATCTGACCCTTTTTAGTATAACAATATCATGTTTTTTCTATCAGATCGCTCAGTTAAGGCTAGTGTTCCTTGGTACAGTAATTGGAAAGAGACACTGATGGAACTGAACACATCCACGTTTTATTCAGGTATTTTTTTGTGGTTGGTGCTGATTTGCCAAATTGCCCTTTACTCCTTTTCCATGTGCTGCATCACCTTTCCTTACCATCTGCTACAACTGTTCAGCACTTTTCCGGACGTAGATGTGTGTTCCTCCATTTTTTCCCCCTAACTGAAAAATCGTTGGTGGTGGTTGTTTTAATTTTTCCTTTAATCACATTTCTGCTCTTGTTAATCAAAATCATTTGGTCTTTCCATACAATCAATAAGGGTGGCGGTGGTAAATTACCTGATGCTGTTAAGAACACTGGATTGTTTGATCCTATGGAACTGGATACTGTTACTGTGCTGTATTTCAAGTGTACTTTCTGCTTCTCCAGGGAACGTCTTTCTCAGGGGACATGAGTTCCACTTTTTAAGTTGGAACTCAACTGCTGACTGTACTTAGAGCACATATGTCTCTGCTATATTGACATTCTTTCTGGAGTATAATCCTTAAAAAAAGATGAAGCTTTCTAATAACATTTTTATGTAGTTTATGAGACTTATTACTACCCAAACCACATTGGTTATTGACGTCTCAAGGCTTTGTATTGTGGTCTATAAAAGCCAGGTTTTGATGTTTTTAATTTTTATATATTAATATAGTTTATGCCTTTGATGAATAAGCTATCCTTTCAATAGTATCTGTTCAGATCCTGCTAAATGCTTAAAGGGTACAAAACTTCATGAAGTACACTTTCCATTCTTAAGCTGTTATGTAGAAATATTACTCTTTTTTCCTAATAAATTCTGAATGTGTTAACAAGCTTGCCAAAACTTCATTTCTGTTCCAGCAAACTGGAAAAATGCAAAGTGCATAGGTCTGGGTACCTGAATGGCAGTGCTGGTCTACACTGCTGTAACGTGTTATGAGGTGTTACAGTTGTGAAGTTTTTTTCAAATACTGCTTTTGTTTTGAGTATGGTGTGTGTTTATCAAGTATCTACAATAAGTGATTACAGCCCTGTAAAATGCTCAAGTGAATCCTGTTGATGTTGCTGTGTAGAGGAAATCCCAGTTTCCTTTGAGGCTGTTCCCAAGGTTTTTAAATAGGCCTAATGAAAAAAGAGGGCAGAGGAACCAATCCACAAAACAAAGTAGTACTTCCCTGTTTGTAACTGTCAGATTTTAAAAAACACGTGATTTTTGTATTTTGCTGTGATTCAGCTGTAAAACAGAAGTGAAAAATTTTTGCCTTAGGTTGTTTAACAGTGTTTACTTTGAACCAGAGTTACTGCACGGCTTGTTATACTTGTGAAAAATGCGCATGAGTCACTTTCTTACTTACTTTTAATAATAACAAGCTGTGTTTTCCTTAATTTAAATAGTTGGCATGTTTGCATGTAGGACTCAGTAAAGCCAAGAGCTTTTTATATCCTAGATGAGTACTCAGAGAACAGTTTCTGGAAAGGCTGTAACCAAAAGCTGGAAGTTTGTCTCCTATTAGGCTTTTTTTTAATGTGACATGTGCTGACTGCTAGACTGAATTCAAGTGTGGCTGTATCTGACTTCTGTGTGTCTGAAGCCAATCTAAGATGGCTTGACAATGTAGGATTAAAGAAAATGCATTAAATGAATGCCATACAAGATAATTCCAACATAAAAGTGAACCTGTTTCCAAAATTAGCTGAAGAAATCAAAGTGGTGGTTTGGCTTGGTTTTTATGAGGGGGTGCATGAGAGCTTTACAAAGCATTAGAAATTTTTATTTACTTTTATTTTATTTTTATTTACTAAAGTCTAGCAATGTGGATTTTTAAGGGTCATATAAAAAAAATACTTTCAGATTTTTTTAACAATTTTTTTTCTCTACTAGTTACTCTTCTAGTTTGCAGGTGAGATGACACTGGATCCCAGTTACTTCAGTGTGAAATCAGGTTATTGAAAGTGGATTGATTTTGCTCTGGAATCTGTTTCCCACTCAAGGGAAAGGAGTTGGAGAATAAAGATATAAAAGAGCAGGCTTAAAAGAAGAAATAATAGTTCATTGTTTGACCTATAACTGGAGTGGAAAGAAATGGACAATATTAGGTTCACATTTTTTTGATGTCCCAGACATCCTTGGTTTCCTTTGATTTGTTACTCTTAGGAAAAAGAAATTCCTATTGTAAAAGGGCATTGAACATGGCAGGTTAAAATTATTAGGCATTAATAGCACAACTTGGATCTGAGGTTTTATCTTCTTGCATCTTTACCAGCTGAACTGTTTCTTTTAGCAAGGCATGGGAAGGGGACTGCTGTCAAGCCAAGTCAACACTTGTAGAAAATAGGCAACATAGGGTTTTGGTAATCCTTAGTTCCTCTACATACTCAAAATTGAATTTTGTTTCTTGGTCAATTCTTACATCCCTAGCCCAGAAATTCAATGACTGTTAGGAGAATTTCTTTCTTTCTTTGCCAAGTGTTTGTGTGTTTAAAGGGGTGGTAAAGAGTAGTGGTTTAACAAGGACTCAATACATGTGAGCGTGAAGTGGTGAGGAATGTGGTGCTTAAGGTGCTATTCAGTTTCACAGGATTTGATTCAAGTGTTACTGTTTCTCCTACTTGTGTTGCATCTAAAATACTTTCTCCTTGGACTGTTCCTCCTTCTTTCCCCTGCCATGCAAAACTTGTCAGAGTTTGCGGGCTTCACTCTCAGGTGTAGTCTTTCATACTTCCTTTTCATTAATGGGTAAACAAGTTTCACTCAATAGTCTAATTTGTCCTGTTTTATTGTGTATTTCAGCTACTACTCCTTGGTTTGAGTCTTACAGAGAGTGCTTTCTTCAGTCCATGCCTGCATCTGATCACGAATTTTTAAACCACTATGTTGCATGTATCCTTTGAATGTTACAGACTGCTCCAGGGAAGGCTGTTACAAAATGTAATGTAGGAGACACTGAAAATTTTGCAGTAACTCTTTCACAATTATGATTTGAAGCCTGTGTATTTTTCTTCTGTGTCTGACTACACAGACTGATTTCATAAGGGTGTCAGGGTTTTCTTTGTGACTGTTTGGCCTGTTTTTTTATAGTGTTCATATTGGGTTTTTTCCCCTTCTCCACACACTCTTTTTGTGTCAAAGTGAGCTCACAGACAATACCTGTAAATGAAACTCCATCATCCTCAAACACTTTCTGCTGTAGCTCTTTAAGTATCTCTTGTCCGTCCCTTATCTACAACAGAGGAATGTGTGTTTGGGATGCATCTGCTGCTTTTTAATAGCTTTTTGTGAGCAGATGGAGTGGTGGAGGTTGGGGAGATGTTTTGGAAATTTGGTGAACTTTGAGCTATGCTGGATACAAAGAAGTCTGGAAAGATGCCTGAATGCTTTCACTTTTTTTTTTTTTTTACCAAAGCTTAGGCCTAATTTGCTTGTCTACAGGGAAATTGAGAATAATCACTGTTTCATGATGTAGCTGGTGTTAAGCTTTACAGTAATTATGATACTGCAGGTTTTATGACACTCCGTTCCTAATTCTGTACTGAACATTATAATTTCAGCATAGTGGAAAGGTATTATAATGGCCGCACCTGTGCAGAATTAACTTTGCAAAATACTGATCCTGGCATCTGAATTTTCACAACATTTAAATTATACCTTTGCTTTCTGGCTTCTCTGAAGTAATGTCTTTTGATTTGGTGAGTAGATGTAGCAGAGTGGGATGTTCCTTATTAATGATTGTGTAGTTGCATTGAGGTAAAAGTCTGACCACTTCTGCTTTTTACTCAGGTGGTGTTGCTGTGTTTATGAATGCTGGTCATCACTGTTGTTTAGGTGATAACTTAAAGCCCCAACTCTCCTTGGAAGTTGAAAGCTAAAATACAGTGGAGATGAATTTCAGCTACATGTTTGCTATGTGAACATCTGGTCTCTATCTAAAATCTTAAATTGGCTATCATGCAGCAGCTTAAACTTAGATTCACTGTCAGAATTGGAGCAAACTCCTGTTGCATCTCATTTTACAGATGTTAGTTAACTGATGGTTTTTTATTGAGAGTAAGGCCAAATTCTAATTGCACATACTTTTGTGGCAGCATGTTTTACATGCCTAAGTATTGTACTCATCTATTCTATTTTATACACTTCCTGTTTTATTCTATGATCAGTGGTGTCCCTGTGTTCTTTGGGTATATGTCCTTAATGAATTCAGGTATGCTGGTAGTTTCTTCCAGTGAACCTGACCCTGTGGAGCAGTTCCTGAAGCTGTCCCAAGAGCAACATCGGATTCAGCACAGTAGTGAATACTCATATCCCAAGTGGTTTATACCAAACACGCTCAAATATTATGTGCTACTGCATGATGTAAGCACAGGAGAAGAGCAAAGGTGGGTCATCTGCCTTCAGTGAGCTTACAGATGAGCTCTTTGACCAAAATGTTTGTGTTGATAAATTCTGTTGATATTAGACGTGCAACAGGATCCATTAGCCAGTATGCTATTATCAAGACAGATATTTGAAAGTATTATTTTTAGATTTTCAGTTTTACTCTTGCATAATGGATTGTTTTAAAAACGGGAGAATTTTCCCTTTAAGCACTATGGATAATAGTCTAAAATAGTTTGTTGCAGTACATGCTCTAAAGTTAGTTTGATATCAAGACAGGATAAATGTTGTTTTACTGTTTCAGAGCTGACTCCATTTATGAAGAGATGAAACAGAGATATGGAACTCAGGGTTGCTATTTGCTGAAAATAAATTCTCGGGTGTCTAACAGAGGAGCAGACGAACAGATACCAGATCCTTGGAGTCAGTACCTTCAGAAAAACACTATCCAGAACCAGGTATTACAGTATTCTAAAAACAGATTTTACTGTGCTTATGAAAGTCTATTTTAGTTGCATTAAGTTTCCCCTTAGTGTTATGTATGTGTTTCTACAGAATGAGTAGGCAGTCCAGACACTTCTGACACAGCTATGGCTTTTTGTGAAGGCATAGGATGAGTCGTCAATAGGAACTGTCCTCTGTGCTACCAAAGTTGACAGTAAGGAGCACTGAAATACTGGACTGTCTGACATAGACTGACAGGAGCACAGAAATAATAGACAATAAATAAGAAATAACAAGAGCTGTAAGAGGAAGTAACCTCAGAAGTGTCCTGTTCATAGTAACTTTCTGCCTTCATTTTTATTTGTCTTCCTCAGTCTTAAATTTTTTTCCCTGGGTCTTCTGTACTTCACTAAATAGTCTGGGTGTGTTGTTTTGTGGGTGTATGTGTGGCTTTTGTGATAACTACTTGTGGGTCTAGTCTGGTCTGTCATCTGCCAAGATTGCAAGGGATAGTGTGTTTTGAGTTTGCCATAACTATATGTATTTTTGGCTTTAGAACCAAAAATACTCTTTTTTGAGTTTGCTTCTGACTGACTTGCAGTTATAACTCCTCATGATTAAAAGGTTTCTGGAATCATATTTCTTTGCCAAATGTAGCTGTCTGTTCTAGGTAGCCATTCTTGGCATCAGCTGCTACTGAAAAGTCAAAACATTCCATATTCTCTAAGCTAAGAGGACCAGTAGTTACAGTCCACCATAAACTAATCAGATATTTTTCTTTTTTTCTGTCCCATGTGAACTGTGCAATATAGATCTTTGTGTATGTGAGCTTATTCAGGAACTGCTTTAGGGAATATATTTTTGCTGCTGTAGGCATTGCTGTGCAAGAGTTGGAGTTACTTTGATTGACAGGGAAGCCAGTTGAGCAAGTTAGAAGGTACTTGCTTCATTTGGTGAATATGACTTTCATCTTTAAAATAAGACAGTTTCTTAAAGTCTCAGAAACTACTTAGAGAAGTTAATACATATGCTGCTGTAGTAATTCAGTTAACTTATTGAAACTGACAACTATTGTTTAATGACTTTTGTATGTGGTTGAGTAGTCTTAAAGTTCTGACTGTTTTTCCCCCTCTTTTCTGGCAGGATTCCTATGAAGATTATACTGTTGTTTCAAACAAGAACACTGAACACTTGATATCAGATGGCATAGACAGTGAAATTAAAGGTATTTTTGTAACTTTATGAAAACCTTGATCTTAGAGTGTTTACACAACTGTCTTTTGTCTTGGACAGTATTTAATTAGATGGCCTGTTAGGCAGCTCATAGTAATGTTTTTTTAAATGCTCTAAGTGTCCTCAAAGAAAAATGCTGTGGTACTGATCTACTGGATTGGTGGCATCTCCTTAATGAGGTGGTTAATGATGTATTGGGCTCATATTTTATAAGTCTAAGCATATTGTCTGCAAACTCTGGTAATTAGTGAAAATAGCATAGGATTAAATGGTCAATTTTCATAATAATGAAAGTTTTGGTTTGTTTGCTTTGCTGTAACTTAGAAGCTGAAGTTTTGGAGTTTGTCCTTGGTTTTGGTATTAAATCTGTAAATGTTAGGGAAGTGCTTAGTTTCTAAGTTGTTTGGAAGCACTTGCTTTGGAACTGCTTATGGATGGGAGAGGATAGTAAATGAAATTGAGTGCAAATTATTGCACCCTCAAACACAAGATAGAATTCAGATGAGAGGCATCACCAAATAGGGAAAAAGTGAGGTACCCTGCATTGCCTGGCCTGCCTCAGCCCAGATCCTTCATATCTCACCTGAAAGGCTTGTGGAGACCTAGCATGTGTAGGAGACCCTACCGTTGCTGTCTTTGTAGGGCCTTGCAGCCCAGATGTAGTCTGGGAGCTGCCAATTGAACTTTACAAACTCAGGATTAGATTTCATGAGTAATATCCATTCAGGATTTGCTTTCACAGCTCAGCTTTGCTTGGTGCCACATAGAGTAAGCTGATTTTCTTATTTATAAGAGAACTGCTTATGTCTTAGTGTGAAGCAGTATCTCAGTCTATTTCAGAAAGCTAAATGCAATAGTGGTCAGCAGTCCTTCTCATTGAACAAAGAGGACTTTGGAGGAAATTGTTTTACGTCATGATTGCTTGGAACAACATGGAAAATTAGGTTTGTTTTGTTGGTTTTGTTTTTTTTTCCTTTACTTTAAAACATAAGCAGAAAAGAAGAGAATGGACCCAGTGGAGCTATTGTAGTAATTGCTGCAATCCCAGCTTTGATGAATGCTTTATTTTGATTTTAATGTTTCCATAGTTTTCCTTCAAAGTTCTTAATATGAGTCAACATACTGGAAGATTTTTTTTGCGCTGTAGTTGAGAACCAAAACAGTACATATTTAGTCATGTTGTAATTCTTGAGATTCCCTGAACTTTCTGAGAATTGCAGGAATGATGCAATACTCAGTGCTCAGCTGCTGCCTGCTCAGCATTGATCTGTAGTGCAGAACAGTTGGTGAATTGCTTTGCTTTCCAGAGTTCTGAGTAAGGGAAGCTTTGAAGTAGGTTAGTAAAAATGATCTTTAAAACCCAAAATATTTAAGTAGTTTTATACTTACTGGAGCTTTTATTTCAATCTTTCAACAGATGGCTTGTCAAATAACTTTAAGACTCACCCCCTACAACTGGATCATCCCAGTGGCAGTTTGGATAGCACTGATTACATGAAGGCTTCTACATCACTTCAAGACTCAAAGAAGTCAAATTCTGGGACATCTCATGGTGCTTGTTTAACTCTCACAGATCACGATCGAATTAGGCAGTTCATACAGGAATTCACATTTCGGGGACTTTTGCCACACATAGAGAAAACAATTCGACAGCTCAATGATCAGGTCAGTTCACCCTTAAAAACACTTTGTGCTATAATAAGGAAAAATGGTTGGGGTATAAATCTAGTTATCCAGAAATCTGTTTTGACAGTATTACTTCTTTCTTCATCTAAGGATTCAACGGTCTTGCTGAAAACTGTTAGTAGATTTAAGAGAAATAACTGAAGTTTTCTCATGATGCCTTAATTTGTCTTTTAAAAAAACAAGAACAGGTTTGTATCAACAGCTCCAGTGCAAGGTGCTTTCTTGGTGAAAGCCTATGTGAACTGTTTCCAGGGAAATCTGTTGAATCTTAATACTCTATGCTTTTGGATGATTCTGGCATGGGGAACAAAATTGACTTAGTGTTTCAATGTCAGAATACACAACTAAATTTAAGAAATTTGTTTAATCAATGATCATCTGCAAAAAAAGCTGTATCCTTCAGTTGCTACTTGACAGGGAAGAAATGTAGGGACACCCTGAATTGTGTAATTCTGTTGATTTCAGCAGTTTTTGAAATTGAATATGCTTATCTCAAACTGGGATTTTTTGGAAGTGGGATTAATGTCATGCCCATGTTTGGTCAAGGTCATGCATTAAAGTATTTGCATCACAGTGAAGTACTTTATTTTACAAGTAGTCTAGATTTTAGGTTGGACTACTACCCAAAATTACATATTATAATTATTTAGAATTTAGTTTTCAAACAGATATATCAAATGTTCAAGGTCTTCAGATGAATGTTTCCCCAGTTTACAAAAAGAATAGTGAACCTTAACTGTCTGAGATAAAATAAACATATGAATTCTGAATATACGAATATAAAGATATGAACTTCTGTCTCAGTGTCAGATTAATTCTAAGAAAGCGTGTTCTTAGTCATTTTACTCCTTTTATTTATTTCTGTTTTATGGAAGAAAAATCAGTTCACAAAGCCATAATGAAGCTTGGCATTTTTTATTGGTTTAAATTACATCTCTTGCAATGTAGTGGTCTAATTCAGTGTCTTTCTGCAGTTAATATCCAGGAAAGGCTTGAGCCGATCACTGTTTTCTGCTACTAAAAAATGGTTTAGTGGCAGCAAGGTTCCAGAGAAAAGTATAAATGAGCTCAAGAATACTTCTGGTTTGCTGTAAGTAATCTCAGTCCTTATTTTTAGTTCTAAACTGCAAATGTAGCCTTTTTAGGGAAGGGAGGGAAAGCATGTGTTTGTTTGATGGTGTTCTGCAAAGTGAAGTAAATCAGCAATGTTGTGAATTATTTCAATTAGAAAAATCATGAAAAATACTGTGTCTGAATATGTACAATAAATGAGTAGCAGAAATTAATGAAGAAGAGGATAAAATAGACTGTTTGCAGAGTCATCTGCCTGCTCTATTTACAATGAAACTTTCTAAGTTAATATGAACATATGATTTTTAAGAGTAATAGTCATAAAAAGAAGCTGTGGTTTGTCATGAGGGATTTTTTAAGAATTTGTACAAGCTTTTCCACCTGTCATTACAGCCAAACCCCATGTATAGGTGTTTTTGCTTATGCAAAACTATGCAGTTTATTCCAGCAAAGTATTGAGTATATCGCATTTACATTGTGTTCGAGAGCTAAACTAAAGGGAATTTCATACTGTGCACCTGTGTCTTAGTATACACTAAAACCAGGTTTTAAGTGTTACCTGAGTACTAATTCTGTATGATTTGGTAAATCCCTCTGTGAATTACGATGCATAATCTTGAAAAACACTCTCCAACTGTCTTTACCACAGAAATCTAAATAATTTTTTTCGTTGTCTAGTCAAGGTTAATGTCCTTGACATGCACTTACAGCTGTGTTGCGTGTCTTTGGATTTGTAATCAAAATGTTGCTACTTCCAGCTTTCTGTTTTGAACTTGAAAGCGTAGTTCACTTCCTACAGCATTTGACATGCAAGTGTTTGTGAAAATGTATTTGATTATCACTGAAGTGAATAATACATATTGGATTAACCAACAATTAGATTGATGCTTGCAGAGGACAGGAACTTGCAGTGTTTTGGCATAAAGCATAGTTGTTATTGGACTTATTTATTTCAAGAGAAATGTGGAGAAATAACAACTTGAAGCCAAGTGAGCAGTCAAAGTCTTATTTTTTTTTCCTTCTCATACAGGAAGGAAGAGCTAAGCTTCTGCTTAGCTCTAATGGTTAATCTGACTGAGCAGTTTCAGTGGTAGTTATAAACTTCATTCAGTATTTCTTGGCTAAGAGGAGCGTGTGCTTTCAGTGTTACTGGAACAGTGAATCTTGCTAGTCAGAAAGTAGGATGTGAAACCAAGTTACATGTGGCAACAAGGAAAGAGATTCACTTTTCTTGGCTGTTTTAGGGCAAGGCTGAGAGAGGACAACTTTGAATTTAAATATTTGTATTTATAGGTATCCACCAGAAGCGCCAGAACTTCAAATCCGGAAGATGGCAGACTTGTGCTTTTTGGTGCAACACTATGAACTTGCATATAGCTGTTACCATACAGCAAAGAAAGACTTCTTAAATGATCAGGCAATGCTTTATGCAGCTGGAGCACTGGTTGGTACTTCACATAACATGAACATTCTGTGAACTTTTTCTAATCTCTAATATTTGTCTGAAGGTAACAAAATGCAATCTCTCTCCTCCAAATTTGTACGAGTCTCCCCAAATCTACTGCCTATCCTTAGGAAACCCTTAAGGTGTTGTAAAATCTGTTTTCTACTCTTATATGAAGGGAATAAAGGTATGAATAAAAACTGGAGAGTTAATTCTTAAAATGTGGAAAGGAGAAAGCCTAGAATGTGACCTCCAGAAAAATTATCTTTAAACTGATAAGTCAAAGCCAGGTGTAAAATAGCTTTATAGTATCTCTTCTAGACTTAGGCAAAATACTTATTTGCCAGAAATTCAAGACTCTGTCACTATAAATATGGTATTGTACTTGTTTTTGGGTGACTTAAAACTTGAAGGCTATACTTTGAGTATGTCACTACTGAATTTCACTCTAAACACATACTCTTTCATAATTTCCTCCTAAGAATGAAGGTGTTTATGACTAAAGTAATTTTCAACAAGATAAATGGGAGTACTGGGGGAAAATGAGTAATTTTATAAATTTTTAGAAGATACATATTGTAAACTTTAGTCTGGTTAACTTGCTAAAATTCAAAACACTGCTTCATAGACGCATGGAAGCATTATTGTACATCTTTGCATCTTGATTAAAACTTTTACTTAAATATCTGTCTTTACAGTTCAGAAAGTTGCTCTGCACTTGGATAATCTGAATAAACAGAATAATATTAAGAAATCTTAATTTCCAAATGAATGGAAGCAGTCTTAATTACGAATTTGTTGCAATTTACTAGTCTTAATGTTTACTTTCTGCAGAAAATCTTTGCTATAATATTTGCAGTCTGTGAGAAAAGAAGCAAAATTTCAGACTGCATGTTCACTAGAGTTTCCTTGGAAGCTGATAATATAATTTCATTTAAGCAAAACTCAAAAAACAGACCTCATCTTAAAATACACGGTAGTACTACTTTGCAGGAGCAGTCTTCCTGATAATAGGAAGTTCTTTTGGATTTGTAAAACAGCTCTGAATCAATGCTGCACTGCACAGTGTTGGAGGTACTGTCAACTGCGAACACTTCTGTGTGTAACTCTCTGGCTAATTAATAAGCAGAGCCATAAATAAGCTGTTGCATTAAACCTTTTATCAGTTACAGTGCATTGGATACTTCGATATGATTAGGTGAAGATCTTGAATCTAATAGCTATTGAAACATGTTCCTCAGTCTTTAGACGTTTATGATTTGTTGTAAAACCTACATTGACTCTACTGAATTTCTCTTGTAGGAAATGGCAGCAGTATCAGCTTTTCTTCAGCCCGGAGCTCCTAGGCCATATCCTGCTCATTATATGGAGACAGCAATTCAGACCTACCGAGATATCTGCAAGTATGTTGTTTACTTTTGTACTAATCTTTGTACAGTGAAAGTTGAAAGATCTGATGGCTTAATTTTCTTACCCTGCACAGTAATAGTACCAGATGATCACAGAATGATGGTAACATTTTAAGGAGTAAGATAAACTAACATATCTAGGATAGCATGAAAGGAGATCTGGACTCTTCTTACCAGAGTGCTTATCGAACTTGTGTATTGAATTCACATGATAGATTTTTAGGTAGTGGGGTGGCTGCAAGGAAGGTTTCTGTGAGAAGATAGCAGGAGCTGCCTGTGGCAGAATCAGTTTTCACTCATCTCCAAAATGAACCTGCTGCTGCCCAAGCTGGCAGTGCTACTGTTACCTCTGTGATAACACATTAAAGAAAGGGTAAAAATAGCTGTGCAGCAGCTGTGAGAAAGGCGTGACAAAGTGAGAGAAACAGCCCTGCTGATACCAAGCTCAGGAGAAGACAGGACTTCCCTGCAGCCTGTGATGAAGACCATGCTGAATCAGATTTTCCCTTGCAGCCCATGGAGGTGCATGGGCAAGGAGGGATCTACCCTGTAGCCTGTCCCAATGCCAGAGCAGGTGGATGTACCTTGAAGGTGGCTGTAGTCTGTAGAGAGCCTATGCCACAGCAGGTGGCTGTCAGGAGCTGTGACCTGTGGGGGAATCACACTGAAACAGTTCCTGAAGGACCCTGCACTGCAAAAATGATACATGCTGGAGCAACTCTTGAAGAACTGCATCTGTGGGAGGGACCCCACACTGGAACAGGGAAGGAGGATTTGGAGGAAGAAACAGCGGAGGAGAAATGTTATAAGTTAATGTTAAAAGACCACAGCTCCTTTTCCCTGTTCCCCTGGCTTGCTTGTGGGGAGGAGGAGGTAGAAGAATTCAGAGTGAACTTGAGCCTGGGAGGGAGGATTTGTCAGGAGAAGGTGTTTACTTCTGCTTTTATTTATCACTGTGCTATTCAGTTATTAATTGCCAATAAATTAATTTAATCTTCCCCAAAACAAGTCTGTTTTGCCCATGACTAAATGGTGAGTGATCTTCTTTGTCCTTTTCTCAGTACATGAGGTTTTTAGTCTGATCTTCTTCCCCCGTGTTGCTGAGCAGGGGGTGTGGCAGAGCAGCTTGGTGGGCACCTGGTACAACTTGCCAGTACTGCTTGCCAACCTGCTTCTAGCTGTTGGACTTCTTGTTTATTAGATCATTTTATTTGGTACTCTTACAAATACAATACTGTTCTAAGAAATGCTCTCCAGCTTTGACTTTCAGAAAGCTCCTGCTATAGTAGGAATTGGACGCTTAACGTGTCAATCTGTATGTGGTTGTTCTGTGGGGAGTGAACTTTCATATATTTTGCTTTAAGAAGAATAAGCAACAGAACCTCAGTCTCATGCCATGTGTAGAAAATCAGTAAGATTTGAGATAGAAAAGTTCTCTCAAGTTTATTTTGATAAGTATTTATTAATACATGCATGTTTTTACTTTAGGAACATGGTTCTGGCTGAACGCTGTGTACTGCTTAGTGCTGAAATCTTAAAAAGTCAAAGCAAATATTCAGAGGCAGCTGCTCTTCTGATTCGCTTGACCAGTGAGGTAAAACTTAGTAGCTTTTTCTGTTTCTGCCGTCTCACTATTTGTTTTCTTACCCAAACACTTCTAGGTTACCTTCTGATTCTTGTGCTACAATATTTTCTAGCCAAAGGTAGCAAATGAACAGGTGTAGAGCATGAAGTGAAGAAAACTGTGTACACTGTAAGTGAAGGAGCTAGTACAGTTACTCTTTTTCTAGTCAAATGACCTGCTTGACTTCCTTAACCATGCTAAATATGTTATCTTTGGCTTTGTAACTAATTTTCTTTGACATCTGCCTAGCTCTTGGATGGTGTAACTTACAAACTCATATGTTCAAAGTATTAGCATGGCTTGCTAGAGCCACAATGGATGCTATCCCATATAATCATAATCAGAAATTCTCTATAGTTTAAGCAACTAAGAGATTACTGTAGCTCAGCCGGTATGAATCATTCAAACCTTGCTGTGTAAGTGAAACCCTACACTTCTGTGATATTAATTGGTGGAAATTAAGCATGGATCAGCTTCTAACCCAGGAATTGTCTTGCTTAAAAAGGAGTGAAGAAAAATGTAATTCCAGTTATAGTGTAGCATCTCCTTTAAAGCTTGGAGGGAAGTTTAACTGGTAGTTCTGATTTCATGGCCAGCTGCACCAAATGTGATGCTTCTGAGACCTTCCTTGGACTGCTTAGGCATGGAATAAATCTGTTTAGTTCTGTAATTTTCTTTCTTGAATGTCTTTGTAGCTTCATTCTTTCCTTTCAACTTAAGCTTGCCACCAGTGTTTACAAGAGCAACCTAAGATATTTAAGCAAGGAATTTAAATCCTATTAGCTCTGCACGGTCACTTTACAGCTTAAAATTGCACATAGTATGCCTGTGGAGCATTTTGGTGGTTGCAAGGAAAATCTTTACAGGATACTATACTGGTGTCCCAGAGTATATTTGTAGTCAAGATGCATACCTGAGCATCATTGATAGCATGGAGTTCAGCTGTGGTAAAATCAAGTAGATTCTGTTCTGATTGGTTAAAGTAATATAGCTGTGTCTTGGCAGAAGAGAAGGATGTAATAGTAAGAAATTGTACATTAAGAAATCAATAGGTTCAAAAGGTTCACATGATAAAAATTCACCAAGTTTCATTGCTCCCTGTATTTTTCAGTCATCCTGGTAGAGGTCTTATTTTTTGGTTTTAGCCTTAATATCTGCAGGGGAAGGGGAGGGTAAAAGGTGGGAGAGTGTTTCAGAGGTAATGGTGTTTGAATCTGTAGCCTGAGTAACTGAAAAAGCAGAAAATACTTCTTTGGTTAGTCATACTGAAACAGGTTCATATATGCTTTACTAAAATAAGTAAGAACATGATGGCATTGAATAATATTGAAAAATACTTTTAGTCTTATTTTATGTACTCACATATCTATATAATCTTTGCATATAAAAGAATCTTCAGCTTCACAGAACTCTTACAACTTACTGTCCCTCTTAGCATTACAACAAGGCCACCTTGTTGTACCTTTATGGTTTTATTCAACTCAGGCTAATTCTTTTTTCCTTTTAAACAGGATTCAGATCTTCGCAGTGCACTCCTGTTGGAGCAGGCAGCCCATTGTTTTATAAACATGAAAAGTCCCATGGTTAGAAAGTTTGCATTTCATATGATATTGGCTGGCCATAGATTTGGTAAAGCAGGCCAGGTAAGTATTATCTTTCCACATGGAAAATATGCCTGGTATTAGATACTTTGTAAGTGTGTCATTAGTCTGGAAAAGGATTCTTGGCTTCTGACACTTCTGTGTTAGTCTGCAGTATTCTGTTATGTAATCTTCTGAAAATGATTTCTGGATTGATCACCCTAGCCTTTTACCTGTTTTTGAAGGAATGCTGAAGATCGCTGGCTTGAAACTTAAGTGATGTGTGTTTTCATTTCTGAGTCTCATTTTATACACAGTAATTTTGCTTTTTGGGCAAAGGAATGTTTTTACTCTTGAGATAAGAGTGAATTGCGGGAGATAATTATTTGCTAGACTCAGCTTATTAGAATCGTAGCAAAATTTAGATATTTGTTTTTCATGGTGACTTAAATACATGTTCCTTATTGGAGATGCAGGTGTGTGAACAGTTACTCACCACAAACCAAAGCATCTCTGTGGCTGTTAGACGTAAGTGGCAGTTAAAGCAATACAGATCAGATTGTTTTTACTCTCATTCACATTACTTTGCAGGCAGTTCTAATGGTGGTAGATAAACTTCTTTGGATAGAACTTTTGTGCTTTGTTTCTGCATTAGTTGTGGGATATATTCTGTAAAGATAGCTTGTGCTTGATTCCTGAGTACTTCACCCCCTCCTTGGTTTTCTTCATGTGACAGTTTTCCTGTCTGTTGTTACGACAAAACAATAATGGCAGGAAGCTATTGAGCAGTTTTTCATATTTTTATTCTTTTATGTCCTGTTCCTTTGTCTGGGAAAGTGAATGCATTTTGTAAAGTTTTGACTTTGTGTAACAGCTCTCTTTGTTGTTTGTGTCTAATATTTGTAGGGATTCTGGTTTCCAAGAAGTACTTTTTCAGTGTTACAGGAAATGTAGCTATTTTATTTTTCCTTAGAGGTACGAAACTGTAAAATGCTACTGAAGAGAAATCAGCCAGGCTGTTTAGCTGCAGACCATAATACCATATTTTAAAGTGTCACTAGTACATGCTGATGTTAAGGATTTACTGCTTGTACTCTGCTGTCATCACCATACCAATGTGAGCGTGTATTAGATTTTTTCCCCATTAGTGTTGTAAGGGAATGCTGTTGCCATTTTTTAGAAGCTGAGACTTAGCTGTACAGTGAATGTCTATACAGCTGTTCAATACGTAGACTTGGGATTGAATGCCTGGGTCCTGAGGTACATGCAGGAAAGGAACTATGTAGCTGACTGGGATCAGTTCATCTATCTCCCAGTGGCTGATATGACAATTGGTAATTTTTCTTGTATGTAGGGCTGTGTTTTGTTGGTTTTCTTGGCATGGATTTTTGTCCCAGATACGTATACTGAACAACAGTTGGCTGAACGTATCACACTGAAAGTTCAGTTCAGGTGGAATGAAATGTATTAAATCTAGCTTATGTCGTGAGGCTTGGCAATAGACCTCTGTAGACTTTAGCAGTCAGTCCTAAAGGAACTTCAAACACTGTTTTAAAAGTAATCTGTTCTTATTTGCTTTTCTAACTTACTGCCTGTTACTAAAGTCTTTGGAAATGTGAACTTAATCTGGAGGCCAGGCTCTGTACTGTAGGAACAAGCACTTCGGTGCTTAGATTAGTATTGACCAGATTCTATGAGGCACAGTTCTGGAACATTACATTTAACATAGTGGCAGGGATGTGGTAAAAACTACTTCTCTGACTTACTGTTCAGTCTTCATAATGTTATAATTACAGTCAGTGGGTAACAGTATAATTTGACAAATTACCTTTTTTCTTGCAGAAGAAACATGCCTTACGTTGCTACTGTCAAGCCATGCAGGTTTACAAAGGGAAGGGCTGGTCTCTTGCAGAAGACCACATTAACTTCACCATTGGTCGTCAGTCCTTTACGCTTCGTCAGCTGGACAACGCTGTGTCTGCCTTCAGACATATTTTGATCAATGACAGTAAACAACCTCCAGCTCAGCAAGGAGCTTTTTTAAGAGAATATCTTTATGTCTATAAGGAAAAAAACTTCTGTGTCTGTTTTTTTAGTAATAAGTAATTTTATTGCTACCAGTTCTCTGTTAAATCATTACATGATTTTCTGTTTTATCTGCTTTGTTCCAGAGTTTTTTTTAAATCTAGTTGATATGTTCAATTTTTTACTTCAGACTTCACAAAACTCGCACATGCTGCATTTCATGTGTGTAGTACTTTCACAGATGGGTATAAGTATGGGTTATTATCACAGTAATGTATGTGGTTTTATTACAATAAAGTCTTCTTTTTGAGGGTCATAGCTGGATTGTAGTTGTGATAAGTTTCATAATCTTTAGAGGAAATGGGTCTGTTTTGTTTTGATCAATTTATAATGATTTTGAGGGCTTTTGATCATACATGTTTAATAAAGACTAGGTAGCTAGCTCTGTCGTCATCCATATAGTGAATTTCATTCTTTAATAAGGATAGAATTTGATGGATCAAGTGACTCATTGAGTTGTGTTTAAGTTCATGGATGATTCTGGATTGCAGTATACTATATACTACATGGGGTGTTTGGTGCTGCTATTGCCACACAATATGCAGTCATGTAGATACTGCCTTTTAAAAGCTGATGAACAGAATTTCTGTGGTGTTTAAGTTATGGCAGACCTTCCTCAAAGGCTGGTATTTGAATCCACAGCTCAGCTTAGTGAGAGTCTTGTTTAATGGTGGTGGGATAGTAAATATAGTTTATCAAATTCTGAGTTAGAGAGTCAGGCTTGGCATCAAATAAAGTTTGTAACAGCAATGCAACCACGGTAGTGATTAGGTTTCAGGGTTGAAGTAATTATTCTCCTTTTCCCATAAGGATTTCACAAACTTGAAGCACCTATTATAGGAAAAAAAAGTCAAACAGTTAATTGAAGTTATTTATTCCATCTTAAAAGTACTCCCTGTTCAAACATTGAGTGTTTTTAACTGGGCTTCCTTATCATTCAGTCATCAGTAATGTACATGACACTCTGTTTTCTTGCTCCTTTGCTCCAGAATGCAGCCCAGCTGTCACCTGATGGTCCCTTACCACAGCTTCCTTTACCATATATTAACAGCTCAGCAACTCGTGTTTTCTTTGGCCATGATCGACGACCAGCAGAAGGTTAGAAAATTTTAAGTAAACAGTTTCAAGTCCCTTTTTTAAGGAACCAAAATACGTCCAGGAGTTGGTGCCATTTAAAAGAAGTCTGTCATTATGTAAAACTAAAGTAACTGGGTAACCTAAAAATATTTGAAAATAAAAGCTTGAGCTTAATATCTACTGGCTGGATGTTTGCAGACTTTCTTTGTAAATATGAAATCTGTGTATGTGGTTGTGCGGGCTGTCGCTGTTTTTCACACCTAGGAAGCTTCAATGCAAGTCTGTAATGAACTTCATGAAAGGGCTAATTATTGCTGTAGCAAATACTGGACGCTAGCGGCGATGCTACGAATTAGATTTACAGTTAAATTCCTCTAGGATGAAATATTTGAAACACTCTGATTCCTGAGTGTAAAGAAAGCTGAGTGGAAATTCCTATATAATCCAAGGCTGTACTGTGGAGTTGTAGTCCGTTATAAAGTAAAAATGATCTGTAGCCTGGGTATACTGTGTAGCATGCTAAAATCTTGGAATGCTGTGGTATCCCAATTGAACTATATTCAAATTATCTCAGTGTTGTCTTCCATATGTGCATTTCAAAATGTCCTGCAATTCACTTTTTAAAATCAATGGTAGCATAAGAATTATAGTGACCTAGAACTTAAAATAGTTACCGAACTGCCAGTGCAGCCCTCTGATGCAGCTATTGCACATCGCTGTTCTCGCCTTTAAGACTGCCTTTCTCTCTGCAGGTGAAAAGCAGGCAGCTACGCACGTAAGCCTGGATCAGGAGTATGACTCAGAATCATCCCAACAGTGGAAGGAGCTCGAGGAGCAGGTTGTATCTGTGATAAATAAAGGAACAATACCTCCAAACTTTCAACCAACGCAGTTCTGTTTAAATCGCTACTCAGATAACTCCAAATTTCCGCTTGCAGTGATAGAAGGTAAAGTTGAGATTTTTACACTTCAGAAATAAAATTGGTTAGATAAATTTGTATTGATATTTCCTGTCTTATTAGAGATTTGAGCCAACATTCTTGTGCGAATTGGTTGTATGTGAATACAAACAATTGAGATAGCCTTCAGATTGTGATAGGGAAAGCCTGTTATTGTTTTCTTGCATTTTTTTGGTAGAACCAATAACTGTAGAAGTGTCCTTCCGAAACCCTCTGAAAGTTCCTCTTCTTTTGACTGACCTTTCATTGCTGTGGAAGTTTCAACCTAAAGACTTCAGTGCAAAGCATGATGGAGAAACAAAAGAGCAGGTAAACAAAGCTTCATCCTTTTCCAATTCAAACAGCTGCAGGTATGGAGTATAGATTGAGTATTCAAAATTCTGTAGTATGAAACCATCTAAACATAAACATTAAACATGAAGGTTTTAGTGTAAACTAAAAAAAAAGGGTAAGAAAAACAGTAGCTACTTAAGTAATTTTTATATTATCTAGATTTTCCTAGATCTGTAGGGCACAAAGCAGCCGAGTTAGCTTTACAATACACATTAGAATTTTTTGCTGAATGCAAAACAAAATACTTCCAAGATTTCATTATATATGTACCACGTCTATTTTGAGTCACACTAGCCTTGACTTGCGAATATGAGTGTCAGTAGGTAGATTATCAAATACCCTTTTCTTATTTGAGCTGTTGTACATAGTGAAATGTGTTTTGAAAAACTGCGCTCATATAACATAGAAACATCTTACTATCTTGATTAGAAGAGAAATGAAAACTTACTGTATTAAAAATTAATATTTTGAATACTTTAGATGAGCTGTTGTGCTACTGTTTGACTTAATACTTCAACTAATGCTGCCAAAAGCTCTGATGGACTCTTGTCATATCCAGGTTTTAATATATTCTAATACTGAATAGTATAGTAAATTCCTAAATAATTTGTTTTCTTGGCCAAAACTTTGGGAACACAGTGATCTCTAAAGGTTCTGTAAGTATTTACCAGAATTGTAAACCTGGTTCTGCATAGTTTAAGTCTCAAGGCTTACCATACACTTTCCCTTCTGTTCTGATCTGAACTGCTACTTTAATGGTGTGATAAATACTTCTGTAAATATCCATGAAACAGACTGGGAATGGTTCCAATTTGTAGTGCTAAATCTTAAATTTCTCTTAAACAAAAGTTTACTGAACTCTCAAGCTGCTTTTTTAATTTGTAAATGCTGAGAACCTGAGCATGCAGGACTTGATTTTCCAAACTGTTTGGAAATTTGCATGATTTTTTCCCTTGAGCACTTTAGGAAGGGTGTTGGAAATATTTCTTATGGCATTTTCTCTGACTAGGAGTAATAGTATCTAAAGAGCTGTTTCTTCTTTTCAGGGTACATGTGATGAAGATATGGTAGGAACTGAAGCAATAGCAGAATTTTTAATTAATAGTGAGGAGACAAAAGTGGTAAGTACTATACTTTGTTTTAAAGTCAGCACTGAACTTTGTTATGATCTGAACTTAACACTAAACTGACAGAACAAGTGACTGAATCGGAAATTCCAGTACCTCATATATCTTATCACTTTGTATAAATGTGACAGGACCAGAGACAGTGGGCACAAGAGGCACCTCCTGAACATCAGGAAATGTTTATAACTTCATTTATAACACTAACTTATTTTGTAAATGTGATGGTGCTTGGGCACTTGGCACAGGCTGCCCAGAGTGGTTGTGGAGTACCCATCTTTGGAGATGTTCAGAGCCCTTTGGATGTGGTCCTTGGCAGCTGGCTCTAGATGGCCCTGCTTGAGCAGGCAAGTTGGGCATGACGACCTCCAGAAGTCCATTCCAGCTTCAATCATTCTGTGATTCTGCCCCTGTTAATCACAGTGAAGGTTAATTTTAAGGAATTTTTTCTAATGTAGTGAACATTTCTCAGCTGTGAACTGGTTTGATAAATTCTGTGTATATGAAATTTTCAATCTAGTAAATGATCTATATTTGCTGTTGCAGTTACAGCTGACACAGCTATAAAGTAAATGTAGCCATGAGTGTGTTTAGCAATTGGACATTTAACTGTAAAAATACTTCTTTCTAGTAGCAACAACAACAAAAATTTAACGTATCTCCACAGGCAAGACTAAAGCTCTTTCCCCATCAAACAGGGGAGCTACATATTCTGGGAGTCGTTTATAATCTTGGCAGTGTTCAAGGTGCTGTGTCATTAGATGGGATAGATCCTTCTATTGGATTACAGACAGGTAAGTGTATTATTATCTTAAATTGTGTGTTTCTGGAAGGAGGAGACATGGCTTCTGCAGAGTAGAACTAAATTCTAGTGTCCAGTGTTTGACTACCATTGTTAACTTTCAACTTTTGTCTAAATGTTGCATTGAAGTCCTTTTTATAGATTGCTAAATTTAAATTTGGCTGATAGCTTTTTTTTTAGCATCTTGAATTCTCTTTCCTTTACATTACTATATAAATTGACAATTAATTGCATGCTATTTGATCTGTTTTGTTGAATTATTCCTCTGAAATTGTCTCTCACGTGGTGAATTTAGTTGTTAGATGAAATGGAGATTAAAATGTGTCTGAAAGAAATAGAAGCTTGTTTAGAGGCTGGAAACCTTTTGAATAAAAACCTTTTGGAGAGTGGTAGCTGTCTTTAAAGGAAATAATCCTCTAAGTGACTTTTCCAGCCTGGCAGGAATTGGGAAAGGAAATAAATGCTATCAGCTTCATGCACTCTGTCTGCCGCTTCCCTTCCAGTTGTAGTCAAACTATGGAAGGGCAGAGTAAGCCCACAGCAATGGATAACTGGCTGTTGGAACTTGAGCTAGCTATGTGTTATGTGAGTGTAAGCTTTGAATCGTTCTTTGTTGGTGATGCTGCTTAATCAATGAACACCGCATGGGCCCAATGACAAAAATTAACTTTTGAGATTGGATTGGGAGCTTTGGATCATTTCTTAGAGACTAAAGTCAGGAATTAATTAAAAAAACCCCAACTAAACAAAAGTTCTAAAAATTTTTTCAGGAAAGTTTGTTTCCAATGGGTTGTCTGTACGAGGAAGACAAGATTTAGAAATCCAAGGACCTCGACTTAATAACACGAAAGAGGAAAAAACATCAATTAAATATGGACCTGATAGACGTTTAGATCCCATTATTACAGAAGAAATGCCTTTGTTAGAGGTATGTAGCTACCTCCTGTTGATAGTTTTGAGAAAATAGCAAAATGCAGTTTATAAATGTAAGTCTAACAATGGCGGCTTGGATTTTGTTAATGCCTAAATCTTCCCAGATAATTTCTGATCTGTCAGTGGCAAACTTGTGTGGGTTTTTTAAATTGAAACTTGAAGCCTCAAAATTGTATTCTGAAATTGCTATATTCCCTTTAGAATTATAGTTGGCAACAGCTTTGGTACCCAGATTTTAAGATAAATGAGGAACAGGCAAAGAAGCTTTTTTCTGTTTACTTGCCCTTCATCTAGAAAAGTTATTCCAGCTGCTTAATTCAAATACAGTGCTTTTCCTTTCTACGGTCATTAAAATGGTCTGGGTAACTGGTTAATGACAGGGGCCTGTAGAGTGGGATGGATCAGCTAGAAAGGATTACAGTGATCATCCAGTCCAGCTGCCTGACCAAGTTACAGTATGTTAATGGCTTTATCTAAATGCCTCTTGAACAGTGTCAGGCTTGAGGCATCGACCACCTCGCTAGAAAGCTATTCCACTGTTTGGCCACCTTCTCCATACAGAAATGCATCTTAAGATCCAGTCTAAACATCCATCCCCTGGTGCAGCTTTGAGCCATTCCCACATGTCTGATCACTGGATTTCAGGGTGAAGAGGTCTGCACCTCCCTCTTCACTTCCCCTCAGGAAGCAGCAGTATAGTTTGTGTTAGTGATTGTTTGCATGGCATTCCCAACTTGGCTCAGGTTTTTATTGTTTCCTTTTCTCTCCCATGCAGGTGTTCTTTATAAATTTTCCTACAGGGCTTCTCTGTGGAGAAATCAGAAAAGCGTATGTAGAATTTGTGAACGTGAGCAAGTGTCCTCTTACTGCACTGAAGGTTGTGTCCAAGCATCCAGAATTTTTTACTTTTGGCGGAAATACTGCTGCTTTAACACCACTAAGTCCTTCAGCCTCTGAGAACTGTAGTGCTTACAAGACTGTTGTGACAGATCCTACCTCTGTGCGAACAGCACTGCTGTCTTCAGCTTCTTCTGCAGACTTTGGGGTTGGCACGGGAGGTTCACCTGAAGTAATACAGGTTCCGCTTCCTGATGCTGTTCTTCTTCCTGGGGCTTCAGTGCAGCTGCCAATGTGGTTACGGGGACCAGATGAAGAAGGTGTTCATGAAATTAACTTCTTGTTTTACTATGAAAGTATTAAAAAGCACTCAAAAATGTGGTAAGTTCTTCTAATCTACCTTCTCTGTCATACTTATTAGACACATTAGATTCTGTGATTGTAATGGTAAAAGTAAATATTACTGAATTTAGTAATAGTCGCTGTGATGATGTGAAAATGACCTGTTATCTGCTATTCTAAGCAATATTTTTTCTAATTATCTAATTTCCATAGGAAATTGAGTAGCCTACACTGCTTTTATTGAAGTAGTAAATACTAAATTAGTAAAATAAATTAATAAAAAAAGGGTTAATGGAATTATGTTAAAACAACCTTTGTTTGTATTTAGTCCCTCTGGAACTACATTATTTTGAGGTGTATAGGATGAAAAATTATAACCTAATTTGTTTCTACATCTTACAAGACAAAATCTTGTCTTATCATTCATTGAATGAAAGATTTTGTTGTTATTTAAAATTTGGTTAGTCATTGTATTGTGATGAAGGATATTCTCTTTGGAGGGGTTAATTACCAAGTTTGACTTGCACACTGTTTTGTAGTTCCTTTTTGGACCATCTTGAGAGAGTCCACAGTCAGGTTTGACACAAGCTAAAACAGCCCCAAGAAATTCATTCACCACTTCCTGTGGGCAGGCAGGTTTTCAGAAAGGGGGGGGTCCATCATGTTTAATGATCACTTGTGAGGACACGTCATCAGGCCCTGCTTTCTCCTTCTCTCTGTTTTTGTTGCTGAGCATAACACCATATGGTATGGAATATCCCGTTGGTCAGCTGGGGCTCAGCCATCCCAGTGTGTCCCCTCTGACCCTTTTGTGCAGCCTCAGCCTGCTTGCTGGTAGAGTGGGGTGAGGAGCAGAAAAGGCCTTGATCCTGTGCAAGCCCTTCTCAGCAATAACAACAACATTCCTGTGTCAACACTATTTCTAGCACAAATCCAAAACATGGCCACTTACTAGCTACTGTGAAGAAAATTAACTATCCTGGCCTAAACCTGCACACTTGGTGTCTGTACCAGGGTTAATTCAGAAAAACTCTAGTAAGATGGGCTGAATGTCTTCTTGTGGCTGAAGCTTGTTTTCTAGGCTAGTTCTGAGAGAGAAACCAAGTTCGTGTACTGTGAGGCTGGTTTGGGGTGTAAATCAAAGCAGAGTAAGTTGAAGATGGTTGAGAGAGTGGATCAGTAGCATATTCTCAAAACTGAAGTCATGTAATGCACCCTTGGTTTAGATTTTTCTGTAGCTTCTAAAATATCAAAGGTAGCATTTAATTTGGCTCTAAACTAGTCCGTAGGAATAGGGAATTTGTCCCCTTACAACTCATAGGATTCAGAAATGGAGGTGCTTTAGAGATGGAAGAGGGTTGTTTGAGTAATTTACTTGTTCCTTACTGTACTAAAGTTTTGAGGGGGACTTAAGGGAACTGCTCTGGTTTAAGAGTGCTCTTTGTAGATGGAGCATAGCTTTTAAGTGTTGAAAAAATTATGTCATTTGTACCACTTGAAAGCTATACAGGTATCTGTATATCTGAACATTAACTGCAAAACTTAAAAGTTTCTTCTGTAATTATGACATTGTGAAGTAGAGTTTAGGAAGCCACTGATTTTTCCCTCCCAAAACCAAGTGTCACATGATGTTTTAACATATTCAGTAGGTAATGCGTATCAAACTTCTACATGCCTCTAAAATGTTTCCAAGTGGAAGTTATGGTAGCTAAAAGCTTCTACATTGGAAAAGCTCAAGTGTTTTGATGGTGTCTACAAATGGAATTGTAAAGATTAATTCATCCTTAGAAAAGCAGGAAGAACTTTCACAAAGGGACTGCTGTGCTGGACGTTGAGCATACCTGGAAATAGGCAGAGTAGCTGTGGTTTGATTCTCTTTTTTAAAATTCTCTCTTCAGGAGAATTTATTGAATGCAGTGGTATTCTAAGTGCTTTTTAGTAAATATTTATGGCAAGAGATGTGACTAAGTAGTGGTCTTTCTCTCACTTATTTACTCAAAAACTGTTTTCCAGAGCATTTGGTGGCATTAAATAGCTTAATGATATCTGTATGCCAATACATGTCTGTTTGCTTTCACTCTGCCAGTTGTCTTACATCTGAAACATTTCTGAAGTGTTTTTCGTCATGGTAATACCTGAACCTTTTTCTCCAATGTTTCACACTGGCTTAGACTGTGTGTTTAAAAAGCACCTACCCATGCAGCAAGATGGTTAAAAATAAAGTAGGTTTAATAGGCTATCTTCAGTGAAAAGTGTATTTTTGGTGGTTGGAATGAACAAAGTGTCTAATGGCCTTAATATTGACAAACATAAAAGCTAAATTTCTTGATGTCATGTTCTGGGCAGTCCTGGTTGTTCAAAATGTTGTCTTTTTTTTTTCTTTTCTCCCTTTCCTAGTCACAGAGTATTAAGGCACACTGCAGTTATTTGTACCAGTCGGTCTCTGCACATTCGGGCTACTGTCTGCAGAAGTAATGCACTTGGGGATGAAGAAGGCAGAGGGGACAACATGTTGCTCTTTGTGGATGTAGAAAATATCAATACTGTAAGTTCTTATTTGTATTAATAATAATAGTACTATCCTGAAGCTCAGCAGATATGAACCAAGACTCAAGTTTTTCTACAGTAACTTTGCAAACAACAACAGAAAAATGCCCTTGCATATTTGATCATTCAGTTACTGTTGGAAAGAGTATTAATGTGAAGTTATATCCTAACTGTGTGGAAGTCTCCTATACTAATCATATTGCAAGACTATAGTTCATAGTGTTTTGAGGAAGATTTATTCCAAATTGGTGAGTGTTCATGATGCCAACTTCCAAGGTTGTCTGTTTCCTTTCAGTAGAAACACTGGTAGAATTAGTGGAAATGTCAAAGTCAGAATTTAAGCTCCAATTTGAAGGAAGTTTCTCTGTTTACATTTATCACCAAACTATAAAAACATTTTTACTAATATAATCGAAATACAGATATGTCTGTTGACTTACTAAAGCAGATTGGAGTACTCAGTTTTTCAAACGTGCTAATGTAAATTTACTATTTTTTTGGCAAAGCTGCTCCCATTTTTTCAATCACAAAGCAAGGTAACTGAATTGTCTGTTCATAGAATTCATAGACACTTAGTTGGTAATGGAACCACTGAGCTGATTTGTTGTTTTCTTTTAAAGGTGTGTACACTCTGACTTTTTTCTTCATTTACTGAATATTGTCCACTCCTTTAAAGAGGGAGGAATGTTTTAATAAAGGACTTACCAAGTTAACAGTGTGAGGCTTATTTTTCCACTACCACCTCACTCTTTACAAGAAAGGAAGCCAACTCCAAAGGCTACATTTCATTATATATATATCTAAACCCAAAATAGATCTTGAGTTTCTAGGATTGATGATATAGCAATGCTCCTAAAGTAATCCTAGAAACTAAGCAGCCTTGTGGACAGTGTTCTGCATTGGAGTTAAAAAGCCTAGTTTTTGTTAAAGTTGTTCTTAATCTAAAATACTAGCTTGTGGGTCTTTTTCTGGGGGATCCTTATTTCCTCTGTGTGGCTTTGTTTACTGGAATTTGAAGTTGCTGTGATCTGGGACTGTTGCGTTACTTTACAGTGGGTCTTAAATCCCTCCTTGTCTCTAAGTACTGTGTGTTATGAGTGGTGTGAATAATGAGTTAAATTAAGATTCTAACAGTGCCACCTTGCAGTGAACGCTTACTGTGCAATGTAGCACATCACAGTTGTGATTGGTTTTCTTTGACATAACTTTTGTCTGTTCCATAGAGTGAGACGGGTGTTAAGGAATTTCATATAGTGCAAGTTTCAAGCAATAGCAAGCACTGGAAGCTTCAGAAATCTGTTAACATCTCTGGAGACAAAGGTGTGTATCTTCATCACCAAAATGATGGCAAGTCTAGCTTCTGGCTGATAAAAACAGTTGAAAGAATCTTACAAGGAGGTGAATTTGGCTTTTAGAATAATTAGTTTCTAATAGCTTTGTCCATTCCAAAAATACTAAAGCCCTTCTTTTGTTATATTTCATGAAATGTATGTTTACATATAACTTATTCAGACTTAATCAATTTTAGAAACAAGCTTAGTTTGCAGGTAAATTATTTCTGTGATGTAGAGAAATTCATGTGTGGAGTGCCTGATAACTTTCCTCACAAGAAATATGGTTGTGTTGTGTGCCATTGCTATGCCTGATGAACTGTGCTTGTTGAATGTCATCAGTGTGTTTCCTGTTTGTGAATGTTCAAGACTTTTGTCTAAGGGACTCTGATTATGCTGAGAGTGAATAAAAAAATCTTGCCACCTTTATCTTTCAGATACTAAACTGGCTAGCAGAGAGCGAGCGAAGTTGTGTTTTAAAGCAGTGAGATGCAAAAACTCAGAAGGTAGGTTTTTTCCTGAATGTGGTAACTTTTTGAAAAATATACTCTTTTGGATACTGTATGCTGAAGTTGTGACTTGTCATGATGCTAAAACAGTGCTTTCTCTTTTTATCCCTTAGAAAATTACACATTTGCAGATATTGTCTTTGGAAATGAACAGGTAGGTGGATGGGTACAGCTGCATATTTTGTCTTGTGTAAGGTGTCCCTGTCATGTGCAAGGACAAAGAGGTGGTAAGGTAACTTAGGCTAGCTTTACTTTGAAATCACATTACAATGCTGGCTTTTTTGCTAATGCTTTTCCTTCCATTTCAGCTCTTCGGAGTAGTTATTTTAAATATGTCCCAGCCCTTTAGTTTTCAGAGGCCTGGAGATGATATATGCTTGTTCTTAATTATACTTTTACTAAGACAGGCTAAAAATTCTAATTACAGCTTGGAAAACTAATGGATGTTGGTCCCCGAATTTCAAAACTACTACAGGAGGTTGCAGTGAATTCAAGGAGTCTGTTTGATTTTTCTAGAAGTTTAGGATTCTAGACTACCATGCTCTTCTAATATTTCTTAAACCCACAGATATTGAATAATCCTTTCAGTAAATGATCTTGGTACTACAAATGCTTTCCCAAAACCTGAGGAAAGTAGGCGTCTTGCATTAGGTCTGAAATCTGCATAGTGGATTTAGTCAGTTGAATGACAGATTGCTTATTTTGTGCTGAGCGTACATTTTTCCTGTATTTATTCAGCTTTTAAAGCCAAAGAACCTATTCACTGCCATTTCATTTCATAGGCATATAAATTGAAGTCAGGACTGAAAATCTGAGGTAGATGATGCCTCTGTACATTTTTAGAGTTGGAATCTGAGCTACAGGAACTTTAGCTTTCCTTGAGAACATTTTATTGCTCTCAAGGAAAGATGGGGAGGGAGTCCTCCCCTCCAAGCAGTGGCTCCAAAGGTGGATTTTTCTCCCTGGGTATCAGCATTCTGCTGGTGCAATAATTATCAGCTTTGCAACAGCATATTCTGGAAAGGCTAGCATTTTTGAAAGGGAGGGGTTGCAAAGCTGAAGTTCCTTGCTTATCTTGTTGCCTCCAACAGGACACAGTATCATTGCTGTTGCTCCTAGAAACCAGTTTCTTTGCCGGACTTTTGGTGTTGGAAGAGCTTGGTACACATGAGAGCACAGTGTTTCTGTTTGTGCCATGTATCTCCGGGGATGTGCTGTGCACATCTGTTATCTCTGCTATTGCTAGCAAAGTGTATGTTTCTAACTTAGGTAAATAATTCTAGGTAAGCTGAGGAAAATATTAGTAAGCAAAACTGACTTTTGTGTGACTTAGTTGGATGCTTCAGCTCTCTTTAATAGATTTGATATATCACAGTAGGCTGTTTTGTGGTAATAATCAAAGCTCCTATTTCCAAGTTTGGTATTTATAGTTCTAAACTAGCACGTTATAGTGCTGTGTACCCTATATTACATTTAGCAGCCCTTTAGCTATTCTGATCTCTAACAGGTCAGGCACAGAAACCAAGGTGTCTGGCATCTTGTAGCTTTGCAAAGGGAAGCCACTGGGATAATGCAACTGAAATGCTACAATGATGAGCTAGCTCATGTTAGAGCAACTTGAGTCAGCTCACATCCTGTTCTGAACACTTTCTTCCTTTTTTTCTTTTGTAGATATTAAGTTCAGCCAGTCCTTGTGCAGACTTTTTTTTCCAGAGCTTATCTTCTGAATTTAAAAGAACACATGTGCAATCTCATACTCATGCATCTCAAAGAGCAGTGAAACAATCGTTTGATGAAACAGTCAGATTGATACAAAAATGCAGTGAAGTTGATTTGAACATTGTAGTGCTGTGGAAGGTATGTATGGTTGTGGCCTTTGTGGTAATTTGGACATCAAACATTACAGTTAGAAAATAATTCTGTGTGGTATCCTGAACTTTCAGGCATATACGTTTGGAATTTATGGGTGAATTTTTTCTCCTGAAAACAATCAAACAAACTATAATGATGCCAGCAGCAAAGATATTCTTAGTATCTCTTACTGTAATAAGTGTCCCTACATTACTCTCGATGCACCCATTTCTTCTGATCTCTCTTTTAAAAGAGAAAATTATGAAATCTTAAACTAAGAGACTTGTTAATGCTTGATCTTACAGAACTGTAATAGTGACCCATTTTGTTTTGAAGAAAAGAGTCTCATTTGAAGCAGTGGAAATTGGCAGAAATATGTCATGCTAGCCTCTAAGTTTTGATCAGTACAGCATGTTCCACCTAAGTTAGGGAGCAGTCAGTAATTCTGAGTTATGAATCTTATGATAGTTCTGGTCTGCAAATGTCTTTGTATTATGTTTTGTAGGCATATGTTGTGGAAGACAGCAAGCAGCTTATTTTGGAGGGCCAGCATCATGTTGCCCTTAACACAGTTGGGAAGGAGGCCTTTTCATTTCCTCAGAAGCAGGTAATCTACTGTGAAGTTTTCCTTTACAATTGCTTCTTTCTCTAAATAGACTTAATTAATTCCCTGGTATGTAAGTGGAAGCTTTTGTAGAATCTTAACATCAGATATGTGTTATTACTAAATAATTCAGGCTGACTCCAGGTTTGCTTAGTCTTCTGTATTGAACTAGCCAGGCCCAGTTGAAACATGAGAAAAGCAATATGCAGGTAAGCATGTTGATGAACTGTTGTTGAGATAAACTCTTCTTTGGTGTTTCAGGTAGAACTAGAAACTTGTTAATGGTATGAAAGGTAATGATTATTACATAACAAAGTTAATAGTAGAATGGTGAAGTTTGTAGTTGTTTTGCTTGATGAAAGAAAACAGCATCGTAAGAAACTGGTGGCTGTCTTCTGATACATGAATTTATAACAACTATGGAAGTTAAAGATAAGGTTCTGTAAAAACATCTGTACTAAATTCAGTTTATGTGGATGAAGGAGACTCATGTGCAGAGTAAGAGGAAATAAATCTTGTGCTTGTTTAGACTTCTCCTGAGCAGCACATTGCTGTTCCCTCTTGTTTTGGCGTCATGCTTAATGTTTTTACCAATATTGTGAACATAATATATAGCTTCTAGTGAGCTCTTAAAGTTGCAGCAAAGAGTACTATGTACTAATTTTGTCAAGAAAACAATACAGGACAAATGTCTTCCTATGAATACCATGCTATAATGCAAGTAGTGAATTACTCTGAAGCTGCGCATTTGGCTTTGGTTCATCAGCCTTTAAGTATTTGTACATTGCTAAGATAATTTTTTCCCACTTAATTATTTGTGCTGTGAAATAAATGGGAATTGGCACACATGTGCTCTAGCTATGCTGAGGAGTACAAGAGGCTGTATTAATGTGTTGACAACTGCCCCCTCAGGTATTCCTGTCTGAATGTATATGTAGAACAGTAGATCACACTGTAGACATCTAAGGTTAGGAGACACAATACTGTGAGCTCCTGATCTCATCAAGTTCTGATTCTCAAATGAATAGGAAGAGAAAATAGAAATTAATCACATCTGCATCCTAAAATAAACAAATGACTGAATGGCATGGGTATGGGTAGAAATTCACATTTCTTGTTGACTGGAACTCTGTCTGTATCGCAATGAATTTCAAATTAAAGAAATTGATCCTGCCACTAGCAACAGGGAGGATCTGTATGTACTCTCTATGTTTTTTGAGGAATATATGCTACTATATTAGCATTCTCTGTCTAAAATCTATTTCTCATCAGGTTTAATACAACTATCTTCATATAGATTCTACATTGATTATTGTATTCACTTCCTTGAGCGTGAGGAGCACACTTCCTTTGAAGCATTCTGTAATTTGGTTGGGAGCAAGAAAGCATCTGCATTGTCATGCAGTTGAAATCTGCTGTAAGAGTAATTGGTTGTTGAGGGTTTTTTAATAAACATGTAAATTCTGTGTCCTCATGATAACCAAAGCCCAGAGTTAGCATAATTTTAAGAACCTGTGATCTCAGGACTGCTAAGAATTGAGAAATTGCATATCCTCACATACTAGTTTTTTTAATTGGCTCATAATAGTGTGGGGAGAGCAGATAGACTGCTCTGAGGTAGGAACTGAGGTGTAACTAATTAATTTATTTGAGCCTTTGCAGCAGTTTACTTCATTCAGTCCACATTTCAGAATTAAGACTCCCCAAAATAGAAGTAAATTAGGCTAGGTATAGAAAATAATGTACTTAATCTCTTAAGAGTTGTATACTGTCTTTGAATTATTTTGCTCTTTTAAAGTAACACAAGCAGCGAAAAGCTGGGGGGAATAGTGGTAGAAAATCCCAAACTCAAACTTTACGTCTAATTCTGTATTTTCAGTGTATGATTTTGTCTTATAAGCCTTTATTATAAGTATTGATTCTCTTAAGTCATGAACAGGGTTGGAAACTACTCTAGACTGTTTCTGATTTGCCTTGTGCTGACGGTATTGAAGTTGGTTGTTTTCTGAGGACTGGACAGCAGAGGGAGATGGAGGTGCATGCTTTTTACCAACATTTGTGGGTTATCAGTTCATAAATGATAGAGGGCTGCTCTCATCTGGGGGAGGGGGGGAATAATTCCAGACTCTGAACAGGGTGTCACCTAGGTTGCAAGAGTCCACTGTCTGCATTTATTGCTGAGTTTTGTTTGTTGCTTCTCTACAGTGACTTTCTTCTTGACTTCTTTACCTTCATGGTATTGTATCCAGCAAAGGAATTTTTGTCTGTCTGGCAGACACAGACAATTATCTCCAGCCCAAGAACTGTCTTACAATGGACATTGATGAAACATGAACAAAATTCCTCTCTGCCCCCACCCCCCTCTTTATTTCTTTTAGTCCTCTGAGAAATGGCTCAGATCTTAGCCAAATGTATCAAAAATGAGATCACTTACTTTGTACTTTGGTCAGATTCTCTGTACTGGTTAGCTTCTGCTACATAGTCAGTTGTGGTATATCTCAGATTAACTCTTTGCCCGCTTCTAAATATGTAGTTTGGATTCACAGAAGCTTCTACTACT
Organism: Geospiza fortis; assembly: GCF_000277835.1. Classification (NCBI taxonomy): domain Eukaryota; kingdom Metazoa; phylum Chordata; class Aves; order Passeriformes; family Thraupidae; genus Geospiza; species Geospiza fortis. The sequence goes on along the minus strand of NW_005054305.1, from coordinate 5,764,636 downwards.
GTTCAGGGAAACAAAGTTTCAGTAAAGCACTGTAGTGAAGAACAGGAGATTGATATTTTTCAGCATTATTATGTTTAAATTGTTCCAGCAGTTGCTGGTAGATTGGTAGTTGGGTGTAGTGACATAAATTCATCCTATGTCTGTAAGATGCTGACTGAGCCACCCATGGTGATGGGTGGTTACTTCTGCTTGGGTCCTTTAATGCACAACAGGGATGTGAAACAGACAACAGGGTGCAATTATTCCTGTACCACAGTAGCATAACTTGCTATAGTATTTGATAAAATCAAGATATAACTTCTGGTTACAGTGGGGCTTGGGGAAAGGCTAAAATGTTTTTCTTGGTAAAATTTCTATATGTACTAACATATTAAGAAGCAAGTAGCAGTAAAATTCTATACAAGTTTTTTGATGCTCAAATTCATGTGCTCCTTTTCTTCCCATCTTTGTTCAAAATAGAATTAGAGATACTAATCCTTTTTCATTCCAACCACTACAATAGCTATGACTTTAAAGCTGGTTTTCTGTCACGGAATACAGATGTTTTTTGTTGTTGTTTACACTAGAGGGTTTTTTTGTATAACAGAATAGCACTACTTTTGAGCATAGGCTATTGGACACAGTAGGCCTACCAGCAGATGTGATGAGCTACTTAGACTTTTATGTTCTAGAAGTTTGGAGTCATAACATGTAGTGTGCTGAAGGAACATTTACAGAATATTGACTTTGTTAAAGCATTTATTTGTTTCATATAGAAATCTCTCTGGATTATATGGAAAACATTTATCTTCTTATCCTTCCTCTCATTTGTACTTTTGAAAGAATGTCCTTTGGCTAAAGGTAGGGGAAAAAATGCTAAATATAGTTTGTTGCCTGGAATCAGAAGGTGCCACAAAGTGATACATCAATAGTCACAGACAACAATATATGAAGAAAAAGAAAATCACATAAGGTGTAAGTAAAGTGAATTGCTTGCTATTTCAGGCCAAGTAATAAAAGCCTCACTTATAAATTCAACTGAGTATTTGTAAATCATGGCTAATTTCTTTCGACTGTGGTACTGTTGTAGGTTCTATTTCTCTTCTGAAACATGCTTTTTGGAATCAAGTAGTTTTAACTGAAGGTCAACTGAAGATTGCACCTGAAATACAGCTACTCTGTCTCTTCTTCTTGTCTCCAGACGACCTCTCTGCCTTAAATTAGTGAAAGGACAAAAACTTAAAATGCATTAAACATCCAGTCACAGTTAGGGCTGTTGATTAATATTATTTCTTACTGCTCTCTTCCCTGTTTTTCTAATCTGGTGAATTCAATCCAAAAGATTCTGAAAGAAAAGTGCAGTGTAATAGGCTGGGATAGAAGTAATAGTGGAAGTAATAGGACATCTGACACACTTCTGGTTTGCAATGACTTCTCACCAATGGAAGGTGAGAAGCAGCCTAGAGGTTTGTCATTCGAATGTTGACATGTTGGGAATAGCATCCATCCTTTCCAGGTGTGCTTCAGGACTGCACACGATGTTCTGGGCTGGCCATTTAGTCCTGTGAATTAGACCGGGGCTAGCCCAAAATAAAATCCATAAAATGTGTATAGAATGGATGCAGGCAGAGAGGATAATTTTAGGTAAGACAGCTCCTTAAAATACATGCAGCTTAGTAAGTCAGCTGCAGTTTGGTTGGAAGCAGGAATTCTTGAAATGTAGGAGAGGGTAGGGTTTAAGTAACTATTTTTCCTATTACTGGAAGTGACATCTTCTGCTAGTTCAGGACTTTTTTTACAGAATATGTGGGAGGAGATGCTTGAATAAAACAGAGATTGTTGGAAGGATTTAAGACTTTCCTTAAACCACCTCAGTAGAGGAAAAGCAAAGTTCTTAAGAGTAAATGAACATCAAGAGCTGAAAAACACGTTTTTCACTCTGTTGTATCAATTAATGGAGCAGATACAGTACCAGTTTGGGAGATCTGGCTTATATTATTGTAATGAATGAAATATTACAACAAATAGTTGCAACATTTGATCTGCTGTTTTACCCATTATGGATTGCAGAGCTGAAGGTATCTGTTTTCAAATGCATTATTCTTGATATCAGTAAAATACTGTTCCTGGACTTCTCATTTCTGTAAGTTGAGAGCCAGAATGAATATAGATGAGTCACATGTTGAAGGAAGCAACTTAAAACTGAGGTTTTAAAATAGAAATTCTCAGATCTAAAATGGGAAAGGGAAAAAAGCACATCATATAGATATCTCACTCTTGTTCTACTGCTTTCATAAATTCTGCTTTTACTTATGCTTAGTTCCATTCAAGAATTTTCTGTTTAGGTTTTCTTCTGTGCTGTGCATCCTGGTCCCTCATATATGACTGAGCATGTCAGTCCTTTTGGCTATGTGTGACTTGTGGTTTATGGGGCAAATATGCTGATTTCCTGTACAACTTGGAAATCAAATTACAGTGCTTGCCTTTTCCTGGTGTGCTTATGGGCACATTGACCCAGTCTCTAAGAATATTGTTTATGAAACTAAAATCTTTAAGTTGTGTAATATTGGGTATAAAAATCTTGTAAAGGGACTGTATGTGAAGATACCATCATTTCTGTCTATCTGATGGAAAGGAAGAACTTCTGAATTTGAAAATGCATTCTAAGATATTAAGGAACGTATTATGGGTAGATCTGTCTGTTACATCTATTAAAAGATGCTTTGAATTGTTAAAATGTTGCTTTTTCAACTTTTAGCTAAGCATAATTGCAGGAGAGATCTGAAACTGGTGTGAATGACTAAAGCACCATTTTAGAAGTGTAGAGATGATTTATAGCTATTTCAATCTAGCAAAATACCAGACTCTAATGGTTAGGACTTTCTTGTAACACAAATAAGTGAAGATGTTGAGATTATTCTACTTGAATTAGAAATCTTCGGTCTAGTTTTGAGTGTATTTGTTTGAAGCTGGCCTGTGTAAATGGCTTTGGGCAACAAGAAGCTTTCTAAAAGTAGAAAACCACTTTCCAAGCACCAATTGTGCAGTTTGTAGCTCTTGGAACATAACTGAGGGAGCTGGTGCTAATGTTTGTTGTGTATTTTTAGGGGAAAACAAAAAAAGGTTTAAAATGCAGCTATAAAATGTAAAACAACAACAAAAACACACCCCTCTTCCAACCTCTTCCAGTCAAGCCTCTCTACTAGTTTGTATAGATGAGACACTCAAATTACACCAGAACTGTTTTTTGAAAGGGACAATCCTAACCATTGATGTGGCTTTCACATATGCTTAGGCTGGTTACTGGAGCTTGTGACACTTCTGGAGGTTTTGTAAAGAGCCACACTGGGTCAGCAAGCAGATTTTAGGGGTCAGAATTTTTTTTCCCCCCGCTTTTCAAAGGCAGTACTTCGCTTGGGCTGATAATCAAGGTGTTCAGCAACAAAATATCACCTGTTCAGTTCTTGATTTTTTTTTGCTTTGTTTGTGAGTATAAGGCTGTTACTGCTTGGTGTATATTCTTGAAGGGAAGGTATGAGTGCCAAGTAGGTATGGGCTTTTGGTTTGGTTTTTTTAAGGCTTGATCCAATTACACAAGCTCCAGAGTAGGGCAGGAGTTTAATGCATCTTTAAACTTAGCATTTATTAGCAGTCTTTAGGTAGCTTTCTGATCTGTATGCGCATCTTCTTGGTTATTGTTTGGAGGTCCTTAATTCTTTCCTGAACCATTCACTGGGTAAGAGAAAAATGGACTAAAAGTTGTGTCTTAGCCTTTGTTCTAGGTACAATCACAAAAAGCCTAGAGTCTGAGCAACTAAACTTGGAGAGACAGACATCTTTTCTGACTCTGACGCCAGAAGGTGGCTGAAATTAAGGCTTAGCTCTGCTGGAAAATGATTAATTTTGCTGCTTTCCAGTCCTTCATCAGAGGTGTAATATTAGAACTAAAGGTTGGAAGTATTAATAGCACTCTGCACGTTCACCAGTAAATGTTTCTGCTGCATTTCATGCTGTTCTTGTGTACTTGTGGAGGTAAATATTCGTATTTGTCTTTTGTAGGGTTTTAAAAAAATACTCGGGAATTCTGATTGGGAGGACTTGGAACAGGTAATTTACTCTAGGGCAAACTACAGTATGTAGGGTATTGCTGTGTGGTTGAAGGCAGCCTTAAAAATTGGTTGGACTATTATTTGAGGGGAGAGAATAATTTAAATGAAAACCTATAATCTCTGCTGTGTTACATGCTGTCAGTTTGCATTGTTAGATAGGGTGGGATGGAAATACCAAATAAATTCAACACTTAAAATATATTTTATTGTTACTATGGAATATCTTTTTTTCTTCTCAAAATACTTTTTGAAAAAGCTACTCTTCCTTTCAAAGGGAAGACATACAAGCCTGTGAAAACATTTGGTGTCTTCCTGGTATTATCAGCACAGTGACTAAGGCGTTCACACACATTTCCGAATGCCCGGTGTGTTTGGTTTTTAAATCAGGTTTCATTGCCTGTACTGTTTCTTTTCAACTTAAAAGGTACAATCTATCACCTTTTGATGAAAAGTATTAACTTTATTATACTGTACCAACTTACTGGTGGCTTTTTAAAAATCTTGTTTCGTGTGTTTTTAGTAGGCAGTGACATTTACTGCTGCAAATTCTTTTTTTTCCTTTCAAGATGGATTTTCTGCAGAATAGGTTCATAAGGAAGTACTAAAGGGCAGCCCTTTCCTGAATAAATCCTGCTCACAAACCAGATTAGATGATGTTGAACAGAAACGCTGCACCAAGTGCAGGCTGGTTGCAGCTTTCTGTATCACTTAATTTCTTCTGCTTTAGAGACTCATTCCTCCAAAGAGTTAGGGGGAATCCCAAGTAGTGTGTTAGAGCTTGTCTTGGGCTTTCAGCTGGGGACAAAAGGTAACTTTTCATATCTGCAACTGCTTGTTATGCAATTTCAAAGAAACTCTGTTATTCAACCCTTCTGTCAGTGTTCACATGTTCCTGTAAATTTCTGTTTGCTTTACTTTGGATCTGTTCTGGGAAACCTGTGCATTGGCTTTTCTGTTTTGAACTACCTAGGGCAGGTGATGAATTTTTTTGTTGTTAGGTACAACTGCTGAACAGGGAACAGTGTAAATGCTGTCCCTTTTCCTTAGAAGCCAAACCCAAGCACTACCAAACGACTGCAACAATAGTGTGTTTTTGTGAAACTTGCACAGATAGTGTTTTCATAAGCAACTGTGAAATCTGTCTCAAAAGAGGGTAATAGATAAATCATACCAGTTCCTCCTCCAGCATGCTTAAATGCAAACTACGTTGAAAAAAATGTGAGCTTCATGATGCTGCAGACTTGTTTCCCTTATGAGTTATAGTTCATAGTAATTGTAACTTTTGTGATTTCATTTCTGGTACCTTATGTTACTATTTTCAATGTTATTCTAAATTTGTTTCAGGAACTACCAGAAACAGTTCTCTTAAAGTTCTTTCGACCAGAAAACACACCAGTACCTGCAAGACCAACACCAGAGCAGCTTTCTAATCTTATTAAGACAAGTCTTCATTATCCAGAGTCTTTTAATCATTCTTTTCATCAAAAAAGGTTAGTGAAACATTACCTTTAGAAACTTTAAAAATATTGTTAATTAGACATAAATCCTTTTGAGAGATGCTGTGTGCGTTATGATATTAAAAGTCTGATATGCAAGTGTAAAATCTTGTTTAGTTTTTAAACTCACTGCTTCAGAAGTTTATAGGTAAAATGAAAGTTTCCTGTAAAAAAGAATGGACTGTAACACCACAGCTCACAGTTTTAATGTTAAGAAGTAATGTTATCAAACTTAGCAAAGAAGAATAGTCTGCCCCCTTTGTGTCTATTTTTGTTGTCAGAGTAAACAGTGTGATTTCTTTGAGAAGCCAGACAGAAAGAAAGCTCAAAGGAGCCGTTAATGTCTACAACATCTCACTTGCCAAGATTAGCTGCACATGGTAACAATTCAGATCACTGGGGCTTGTCTCCTGAAAGAATATCAGTATTATCTTCTCACAAAAAGCCTGGTGCTAGAGTGAATTGGTTGGAGTTTGTAAAATTGATGAGTCTTTCAAAATTGTAATGATATGAACAAACCCCCTGGCTTAAGTTTTGAGCATTCAATGGGTTGTACTTGAAACATGAAGGTACCTGTTTAGGCTTGAGTTGTTTATCTGCAAGCTCTACTGTTTTTCAGTTTTATATAACAATTAATGTACGTTGTCAAAAGAAAGGGATTTGTTTCTAAAATCTAACATTTAAATGTTCTATAAGGTGCTATATTTTAATGGCAGTGATAAAGCATGTATTTTCCCTGTAAGACATTCAGCTCTTATTGGTTACAGTCTCAAATTGGTCTTTTCTTACAATTCAAGTTTAGGATATTTAAAGTGTTTAGGCAATGGCAAGGAATTCAAGTGACACAGATCACCTGCTGAATGCATAGAGCTATTTTAGCTGCAGTAGTTTGTGTTCCTGCCTTTAATATCTTGGGGTCTTCCTTGCTGCAGCATTATTTATAGAAACAATTATAGTAGTTGTGAACAACCAGAATATCAATTCAGTGTATTAGTTTTATTTAGTATAAAGGTCTGCATTAAGTCCAGGTATACGTGTGCTATCTGTTCTGGTTGGGCACTGTTCAGGTTATGAATTAAGGCCCAGTGTCAGCAATTCCTCTGCGGGAGGCAGTGCAGAAGAAGAGTATCCAGTCAAAGTGTGCCAACCAGAAATTCAGAAAATAGTGTACTGGACCATGTTATCCCACTCTGGAATGTCTCATGTCACACAAGCAGATTTCCTGTAAACTGAGATGGTATTTATGCTTTTTGTCTCCTTTCTCAGCTGGATGAAGGGATGTGGTAACTTCATTTGGCCCAAATAAGCCAATGCAGTTTGCCTTAATTGACAGCTTTTATTATAAGTAGCTCTAGGCAGTGTAAGTGATTACATTTCTACCTACACTGGCATAATTGACAACTACATATAAATTCTGTGTTACTGGAAATCATTTTAACTATTTAAGAGTATAATTAAGAGTATCCAAAATAAGATTTTTTTTTCTTTAATGTAGAACTGTTTCTCTTTGCAGCCTCTGTCTGGTACCTGTCACTCTTCTGCTTTCCAATTGCTCCCAGGCTGTTGTAGATGTGATGATTGATTTGCGGCATAAACCAGCAAGGTAGTGTGCAGATGTTAATAAACCAATATTTTTAAAGAACCCTTCCTAGCTTGGGGAGTCTTGTAATATTTTAACTATATTGAATATCTAGAATAGGATTTTTTCAACAGTGGCTTCTTTGAAAGAATGGAAGTTGATAAAGGGCTTGTGAAATTAACTGTGAGTCTTCAGTCTCTGCTAAGACAGGGCCTTTAATTGTGATTCTTGAGTAGTTAAAACTCGGCAGATCTTTCCAGATAAAGGGAAATGCTTTTCCACTGGTGAAATAGGAGCTTCACCAGCATTTATTAAACATAAGTTGTTAGGTTTTCATTTTTAAAATTCTGGGTAATTTGTAGACGACAACTTTCTCTCTCAATTTGGCTTTGTGTAAAATTTTGGAGAACCTTGGATATTTTTAAGACTTCCTCTAGGTTTAGCAGCTGATTCTTATGAGTGCCTTTTTGCTCAGTACTGTAGTAGTATGTGGGAAAATATTATCATTGAGGAAGTGTTCATGAGTTGCTTCTAAAAGTTTCACTGAAGATTTTTTGTGGGATAGACAATTCATTACCATGATATCTATACCATTGTAATTCTGCCACTTCTGTTTAAACAAGGCAACTTCAATTCATGATTAATGCAGGTGACAGCTCCCCTTCGGCCCTCTTGGGTATAATACTACCTAGTCTGTTTGCCACCAGGAAGGGGAAGAAAGATTGTGAAGACATTGCAGGGGCTTAGTCATGGGTGAGCAGTGGCTTCTTGCCACCAGTCCGTGGAGTCAAGTAAGATTTTAAAAGCCCAGAGCCCAATACAGAGGTTCAGAAATGGAAGACAGAAAATTTAAGTGTGGTTTACTTCTCAGGTACAGTTAGGGAGCCATTTACCGATCTGTTTTTTCACAAGATGGTCATATTGTGTTACATTGGTAGACATGTCCTAAGACAGTGTACTCCTCATGTACCTTGAAACTGCTTAAAAAGAAAGCCCCCACACGCTCTCTCCTAATGTGTCAGTGCAATGTCTCTAAAGCAGTGTATGTCCATTTTGACTATTCCTGTGTGACATGCAGTCTGATTCAACTCTAGCTCATGGGACAGACCTAAGAATGACTGAGATAGGAATTCCTTAAACTATGACAATTTGAATATTGTTACTACATTTAGTGTTAGTGTTATGTGCCAGTTATGTAGAAAGCTGAGAATACACTGAGTTTTTCATTATGCATCTGTGTGTAATTAATGTCCTGTGTATAGTGTACAGTACATTAGGAACCAAAGAAACGCATTAAATGTTTGTAATGATTCATATGAGCTAAGGGGAGAGCCACTCTAAGGATTTTTAAGTGAGACTGAGAACATTAAAAAATATTTGATAAGACTCAGAGTTAAATTGACCTGATGGACAGACATAAACATCCTGAAATTTACCCAAGGGTACCCTAGGTACTGTGAGTCTGCATGTATTTATGTATTTGTGGGAACGGGTGTGAGTGGATAGGGATGTAGTAGGAAAGAAGACAGACACAGGTGATCTTTTTTTTTAAGTTGTATTACAGTATCTCAATAAAATGTTAAGTGGAGTTCTGTCTGTAGCTGTGATGTCAGCTGTTAATCCTTGCAAAGTCCAGCTTTGTCTTGCTAGAAAACCTGCTCTTAAAGATAAGGAGGGTTTGCAGAACAAGGACAGCAGTATGCATTTGAGGAAGGCAGTGATTTAAGGGTAGTGATTGTAGGCAAGCAGTCAAAAAGACTCAGCAACATCAAAGACAAATGGCACTTGGCACTCATCCAAGGAGAACCAGAATAATAGCATAAGTTCCCTACTGACTTCTGAAAAATTTCTAGAAAGTATCAATCTTTGTAAGCGCCTGGTGAGGGGGACACAGTGCATTCTGAAATCTTAGAAAAACTTGGAGGAAATCCTGTAAATTGGTAATACATACTTCAAGTGCAGAGAATTAACATTTTTTTCCTTTTTGTTTTCAGCTCCGAAGCACTAGAAATACATGGATCTTTTACATGGCTTGGGCAAACACAGTACAAGCTTCAACTTAAAGGCCAGGAGGTCTATAGCTTGCAGCTCAAGGCTTGCTTCGTTCATACAGGGGTCTATAACCTTGGAACCCCCAGAGTATTTGCCAAGCTCGTGGACCAAGTTACTTTGTTTGAAACAAGTCAGCAGAACTCCATGCCTGCACTGATTATTATCAATAATATCTGACCACTTCCTGAAAAAAAAAAAAGGCATTTCACAAAAACACAAAGAAAAAATAAATGGGATTCTTTTCTTACATTGCTGGTTGACATTTTGCTGCAGTTTTTTTGAAATAGCACCTCAGACATCTAACTTGTTACTAAAGATCGTGTAGAAAAGAAAATAGCAAAATATTCAGATGACTTGTCAGTTTGTTTCTCCATGCAATGCACGTTGGACTGAACATACGTTTATCCTTTTATAATGTATTTCTTCTCTGGTAATTAAGATACTCATAACATAAAATACTCTAACTGCAGATCTGAACATACTTGTATGTCCAATGCCCTGTCAAAAATGCAGCTTGACTGCTGTTACAACTTCCAGCATGGTGTGTTTAATATTTGTGGCTGTATTAGGATATGATTCAGGAAGAAAACCTCATTGGCTTTTTCCTGTCTGAAGCCATTAGTCATGGTAAATCCCAGCCTTACTGTGAAGTTCAATAAGGTCTCTCAATTCCATTTCTGATTCTCGGTTCTTTAGTTAAAGATTTTGGTTTCATATTTATGGAAGCTGGTGACTTTTCAAGGTTTACATAAAAGTCCACCTAGGGTGTTTAAAAAAATTTTGAACCAGTTTGAGTATTTTCTCATTCATCTCAAAACAGAATGCACTATTTCACAACCATGAGATTGTCATTTAAATTGTCACTTACTTTATTATGTAACTATAACAACTGATCTGTTAAAAAAAAAATCTACTCAAGATTTTCAAGAAATGTATTATATTTATAACAAAAGTACTGTAAATAGAATAAAGCATACACCATATTCACTGTATGGACTAGTGGTCTTTTTGCTTCCCTTTGCATACAGCTGTAGCAATCCACAGGTGCTGCTGCTACCACAGGACAGTGCTGGTGTATGGGGCAGTGCATCTACCTTCTGATGCATTTTATTCTTATTAGGTAAGGCTTCCAGTTTTACTTGTGTTTGGTACTACTGCATGACTGTCTCCAGGACTTTAGACTTCCTGAAAGTCTTGGAGCCTATTCACAGTACATAACCTTTCATAGTCAAACTTAATAGGACTGTGGATCATGTTACTAAATCAATAGAATACTGAAATATTCTCTGTCCATGAATATGTTGCCTCAGGTCCTTTTCTGCTGATGTACAGCTTGAAAGAATAATCTGAAAGGTTCTCAGCATTGTAGCCTTAAGCTGTGTCATCACTGCTTTTTCTGTCTTACACCCATTTAGGAAAAGAGTCATTATCGATGCCATTCAGCTGTGCTCTGTAGGCCACAGTGTTCTAAGTCACAGTTGGTGTATATTTTAGGACAGCCTGTCCGAAGTAGGTTATCAAGAGCATCATGTTTAGAAGGTGGATGAAATAAGAGAGACCCTGTAGAGAGAATTGAGCTTCTCTGATGGAGGCTGGAGGTGGTACAAATGGCAACTCACAGTGAGATCCAGCTCTTGAGCAGTGACTGGCAGGTAAAAAGCAAGTGAGAGTTGGAGAATCTCTGAATGACAGAGCAGTGAGATGAGATGATGCAGGGCAGAGCAGCTCCTGGAGCTTCTCAGCACTGCAGACCCAAATGCGTAATCTCTGACGCTCACCTGTGCGTCCGAGCCATCTGTGATTCATCAGTCTGAGACTCAGCAGGAGTTGTGGGTGTCTGAGGGAGGAGGGTCCTTGGTAACCTGCTTTTCTGGATTTCAAATATAACGGTGGAGCTTTTCCTTTCTTGGAATTGCAGTAGAATGGTTAGCTGGAGACATGCTCTTTGTCTCTCCTGGTGTGTCATTAGAAATTCTAGGTGTGTCTTTGGGAGCTGTAAAAATCAGTATGATTGCTTAGGAGAGGAACTAGCATGGAAGTAGAGCTAAACATGCCTCCTTAGTGCATTCTCACAAGGGAAGCTCTGTGCCCACATTGTGGACTTCCAGTGATGATGGAAAACAGTTCTATTGAAATGAAAATTAATCTTGTCTTGCTATTGAGTAAATAAGTAATCTGCAAAGGCATGCTTGTGCTTCTGTCACAGCAATGTTGTGGCTCACAATAGATCATAATATCACATCTTACTTTTGAGATAGCTAGAAAAAGCTCTCAAAGACAATGAGATCCAAGGGTTCTTTTCTGTACTAGGAATCTACCAAATTTTTCTTTCTTGCTACATTTGTAACTTAAAACCATGAAACTTACCAAGCTGGAGGTTTTGGTGAAAAATAAAACGCCCTGTTTCAGTCTGGGGAATATGGGAACAATTCTATCTTGTATTACTTAAAATCCAGAAATAATTCCATATACTAATATACATAAAAGTAGGCTTTTCTTTTGAGCTGAGTAACCAATAAACCTTTTCCTGAGATGAGGTGAATTCTGCCATCCCTTCCATACTTCATGGCATGTGTTTCTCCATCTTTTGCTAGGGGAATTCAGGTGGTTTTAAGCTGCTTTGCCAAAATTTGCTGAAATGCTGCACTGGCAGATTACTATATTGTGGAATGCAAATCTGGAGTCATAGGGTTTTACAGAGTCAGAGTCTGTGAGTCCTGTAGGAGATGACTATGGTAACATAGCAAGGTCTTGTGCTTTTACTTGTCTCAAACAGCAATCCCCATCTGCTTCCTCAAAAATAGTAGAAATCATTCTAAATGAAGTATTCCTCTTATATTTTTAATATTGTGTACTTGTCTTGGCTGAAATTAGGACAGTATTCTATTCTAAAATTGTTTTGAAGGGATGGTTATGCTGATAAAGCTGTGGAGTTCTCTGAATTTGTTGCCTTGTCTTGTAACCTAAATTTTTCTATCCTACAAAACAGGAAAAACTATCGTAACTTTAATACTTAAATTACATATGGACAGAAACTCACTTTGTCTTTATCTGAAATGACATTTTTAAAATCCTGTTGAAATATTGGGTAATGGAATAATGACTTTACTAGCAATAAATATCTAAAAGTTTGTAGCAAAAGCAGTATTAATTGTTTACCTTTGTAAACAAAATGTCCATTTACTTACTCTTGTGGTTGATGTAGTTTTAATTTATTATTGCTGTCTTACTAGAAAAGTGACTGGCAAATTACATATAAAATCCATTCCTGCCATGCTTTAAGACAGCTAATATTTTCCTGATACTCAGCAGGTGTGAAAACCTGTGCTCCCTAGGAGCTGGTTACAATTCCAGTTTGGTTGCTGGTTGCAATTTGAAAGTTTGAAGATAATTGGTCTCTGCCACAAAGTCTGACTTGATACCAATTAATACAAAATCCACTGAAGTCCCCTTTATTTAAATACAGGTTTGTGAAATTTAAAGTCTGCCAGGTTTCTGAAATCATTCGCTTGTCCTGGAAAGACGGTACAGTGAAACAAGTAGGACTATACACATAGGGTCAGTGAAAAATTTAGCATGAAAGATGAGGGGGAAAAAATAAATACAATTATCTTTTTGGATTTCAAAATAATAAAACATTAACTTTCTAAGTAGAAAAAGGGCACTGAACCAGTTTATCCATTACATTTTTATAACATTTTTTTCCAAAATAAAAGGAAATTTCTCTTAATAGATTTCCCAGAGACTTCTAAAAATTCCACCCAATATAACTTTTTAATCCTGGTTTTTTTACAGTGATAAATGAGATAGAGAGTATGTAAAAAATCAAGAGCAAAATCAGAAACACTGACTGTGATGCCCAAAAAGGTTGTTAGTTTTTGGGAAAACTACTATAGACATGCACCGGGAAGGTTTTGGATAAATTGCAAAAACTGAGATGTACCCACTACAATGGCTTTAAAGATATGACCATTATAGGGAGGGAAAATAAACTTATTATTCTCTCTATCAAGACTTGATACTTGACTGAGGACAGATTCAGCAACTCATAGCAACCTTTTGGTATCATTCAAAGATTCAGGTAGAAATAGCAGGAAGGAAAAATAATGTAAGGAGAGGTCAGTTCTGTGTTTAGAAACTTCTCAATAGAAGATCTGAACATCTGTTTTTCTCCCACTGAGTCTTTACACAGAAAGCCAGATAGTGTTCCTTATTATCCCTCATGTCGTGGGTCATTGGTAATTATTGCTGTTTCAGGATCCAAGACTGGAAACTAACAAAGGAAATGAGCACCAATTAATTTCCAGCTTTGATAGTAACTAGTTTTTGCTCAGGTACAAATGCTCTAGTGACCTGTGCCTTGAACCATCAGCTTTCCCCCCAAAAAACTTTAGTTTCATTTACTAAATAATTTCATTATGTTTTTGAACAAGTTCTAAGTATTAGGAAATTCTACTGTTTCTGGAAGCATAAACTTAGCTGCACTTTAATTTCATTTTTGTGGTAGGATTTTGCCAAGTCCAGTAGCAGAATAGAGAGGTTCAAAGTAACTGTTCTTTGGCAGTCACTCAAATTGTCTGCTGCTCCAGAAGAAATACATAAGATTCCAAGATAAAAATAGAAGAATTTCAAGTTTGGATTCACTGACATAGTGAATTTCAGCAGAAATAATACTTGATACCCAGGGCCATTGTGGATCCCACTGCATGGGCTGTATTTTGAGCTCTTACCAGATTTCTTTCCCTGTGTAACACAGAGACACACATGTATAGCTTGATTGTTAAGATAAAAAGGTAATATGATTAAGTTGTGAGAAAAATTCTGTGAAAGTTCTAGAGTGACTGGAACACACCTATGCCCTGGGAAAGAGGATAGTGTATAATTAGAATAATGAAAATGAAAAATAAAAAAAAGTTGGTTTTCATTATTTAAGTCCAGGGTCACAATAACCACACAATATAACGAATCTGGGTACTATACCAAAGCTTTCTTACTGATCTAAAGTTAAAATTTCCCTGTTCTGACTAAACTACAGAAACAACATTTTCATTATTCTTCAGCTGTAAATGTAAGTACAGCTGCCTTACTGAAAAGCCATCACCCTGCCTATGAGACTGCCTGGAGGATGAAACCATGTGGTGCAATGACAGCCACAGTCAGATTAATGGGGGCAGAACTTTTAATATTAAAGATTGCCTTTAATTCAGAATCTACTGTGACACAGAGCTGTCTACACCAAAGGTGTCACCCAGCCCAGGTGTATCAGAAGTCAGGTCACTGAATTGCAATGAATACAGTAGAAACTCCTGGGTGTTCTTCACTTATTACACTCTTGCTCCAGTGAGATGAGGGATTATTTCTGAGTGTACTAAAATATAAAGATATCTGCAGTAATGGAAATCCACTGAGAGAACTTCAGTCTTTCTTCATATGCACATTGCCTTTTCTTCAGTCCCTTGAACAATTTCATGGAAAAAATTACTCTTATAGAGTAAAAGCTAGGCTGGAACAGAAGATAATTTTTTCAACACTTCTGTTTTCAAAACTGTGAATACAGATTAAACACTGAGTGTTTCCTGACCCTATTTAACTCAAGATTTATTTACTACACATTTCTATTTTACAGGAGTAAATAATTAATTTGTAAAATGTCACTTGGTTAACGAGTTTCACTAATTGCTTAGTGGTAGCTGAAGAAGTGGAAAAATGAACACAGTTTAAAAACTGTTGCTTATAGACTATAGCAGTGTATAAATCAATTCAGCTGATGCTTGCAAATGTTATTCCTGTGGATTTTCCTCTTTGTAAGTTAGAATAGATGTATTGTTCTCCTCTTGATTATTGTGGCATAGTTCCTTTCTCTGTTTCCTCCAGGGTGATGAAAATTCTGCTAAAAAAAAAAAAGAAAAAAGAAAACAAGACTGTTCCTATAGATTTTTACTTACTGAGGGGAAATAACTTAGTGATGATCATTAAACAGCTGCCCCGTGATCCCCAGGTACTTTGAAGCCCTAGGATGAGAGAGGTATTTCTGTCTGTAGAGGAAGTAAGAACCCCTTCTGACCAAAACCAGAAATACTTCCTGAAATTCACAGGCAACATATTTCTTGGTATCCTCATGAAGAAAGCATCAGTGATAGACCCAGCTTCCCTCACTTGTCAGTGCAGATGCTGTTGTTGGGGACATGCCAGAGGGAGGGACAAAAGTGTACTCAGGACATGGGCTCCACTTCTTATAGCTGCTGACACCAGGGTTGTATTAGGTGCATTTATTTTTAGTGGCAGTTAGCCTGAAGCTCTTGAACCCTGGAGATGCTTTGAAAATATCAGGTTTTTGTGATCTGCACTGGTAGATCTCACAATGTTGGGGAAATACTTGAAAACATGATTTGCTTGTACCAAGAGTTCTGCAGCCATGAGACAAGTTTAAAAAATGAACAAACAAACAACTCCCCCCCCCCCCAAAAAAAAAAAACAACAAAAAAACCTCTATAAAAACTCATCCCAATTGTAGTGCCATGGGCAACTAGAGGGAGCTGCCAGAGAGAGAAAAGGGCAGGGGCAGTTCAAAGCACTTCTGGCTCTGCTTGGGAGGATCAGTGGGAGGCCTACAAGAGAAGACTATCCCAGAAAGTTTTCCTGCTGTGACAGAACTGATTGAACATGTCAGTCAGGTTAAGAGAACAAGACTCAGGAATCACAGTGATATTGTTTTTCATTTTAACATCTGTCCTCAAGGATCACAGCTTTTATTTTCCAGATCACAGAAGGGAGATGTCACTGCCTTAGAGGTTCATGTTCTCTTTCTGGCTGCTTTTCAAATCCACTCTCTTCATCTGTAAGTCACATGAGTGCTAAGCATTCTGGATGAATTGTATCCTCAGATGTACTAAAAACACTATTAAATTTATTTGTTCTGTTATCAATGCAAATTAGAGCAGAGTATCTTGTTAACTTACTGAAATGCCACTTAGAAGTACATATATTTTTAGAGGAATATCTAGAACTTTTTTAATAATGGATCTGTAAATGATTGCAAGGAGGTAGAGAATAATTTATTGTTGCTTGTCACCACATTTTTTCCTACCACAATAAGACTTTTTTTTTACTCTGCAAGCCAGAGTTCAGCAAATATGTGTGGGTGTTGAACATACTGCTGAGAATAGTTTACTTTTGTTTACTTTTTTATGTAACTGGCTATGGGCTAGAATTTCTCAGAAGTCTTGGTAGGTATATTCAGCATTTTACAATAAAATTTCTGAGTGTGAAATTTGACATTCATGAAGGTTGCCATGAAAACTGATTCATTTCCTTAGCATGGGGAAATGCCAATTAAAACCAGGATGTTTAAATCTCTTTCAGTGGAGGTCTTTGCACAGTGGTGTGTCTCTGTTACACAAGACTAACAAGAATGTGTGCATTGGGATGACAGTGGAAGGGCAGATATGTAGTGGAAACCTTCTTCACTGTGCTACCATCCTCTTCCTCACTTTGGCTTCATTAAATATTGGTGGAAATGAGAAGCAGTAGTGAGGGAGCAGCTTTGTGGCTTTTTTCCCCCCCTCCTTTACAATGAAAACTTGTGCATTTAGGTGTGTTGGTTTGAAACCAACATCCTTTCTCTGAGTTGATGCTCTGCCTGTGCTGTCAGTGCTCTGTATCCCAGTGAGAGTGAGGAGAGCGTGACAGGAGGTTCCAGCCTTGTGGAATCACTGCGTCACCAAGCAGGTCTGGAGGAAGAGTATGGGAAAAAAAAGATCAGCTCCTGCTCTTTGGCTGATCACATGAACAATCCCAGAGTGAGCTGTGGGACCAACACACCCGCACTGGCACCCTCAGGGCAGATGAGACAGCAGTTCAGAAACTCCTGCTTGCAAAAGCAGTTTAGAAGGAACTTAGCTACTAAAAGCAAGTTGCTAAATTCCAACACTTCAGTGGTCAATGAAATGAGGACTGTGTTATCCACATCCTTAATCAGGGCAGTTTACCAAACAGAATTGTCTCCTGTGAGTATAGTTGGTTCTGTTCATTAAGAATGCCCTGCATCAACTATCTTAGTAAAAATCCTGTATGTTGCTGTAGACAGTTAAGTTTGTTAAACAGGTCATTATTCCTGTCAGGGGTGTTCAGTCATGTGTGGCTGCTTATCATTGTACAGTCAGTCTGGTGTTTCTTATACAGCACCTGTATGAGGGATGCATTGATCAGTGCAGCGTTTCCAAAGACACAGAGAGGAGAAATGACAGCACTGACAGCACTGGTTCCTGACTGAGGAGAAAAAAGTCAGTGTCTCCATTTCAAAATTCTGCTTTTACACACTGATAGTACAAAACAAACTGTTTGACACATTACTGTTGGAAACCACTGATTAAGAGAGTGTCTGTGTCTATGAAATTAATTGAAGTTTGCTATATTTCTTTAGGATCAGGGACAAAAATGCCTAAGTCCATATTCTCATTCTACTAAGAAAAAATGCACTCTATCCCATCTGCAAGTAGGACAGTCACTAGACAAGTAAAAAGGGACAGCTGGGGAAAAAAGTCCAAATGAATATTTAATCCCAATGAAATTTATTCTGTCTTGATACTGGACCTAAGACAAAGTGATAGGGTAAATGACAACTCTGAGCAGTTGCTGCACCTGTGCCATAGTTTTGCTTGTAACATCAACAGTCTATGGGACTTCTTGATTTGCAGAACTGGAATAAATCAAAATAAAGGAACGTTTCAATGGAGGAAAAATAAAAAAGGACAAGAAGGTTTTGATTTACGTTCCCCTCTGTTTCATTATCATATTTTGATGGGAATAAAAGGTGAACTTTAAGGAAAATAATTACTCTTTGTTTTTTTTTTTTTTTTTACAAAAATCAGTGGGTTTAAGTAGAGGTGCTTTTTATTGGAGTTTTTATCTTTTTTTGGAAAATGATAAAATACGACTATTTAGGAGCAATCATTTCAACTCAGTGCCTGTTTGTCACGGCTTAGAGGACACTCAGATATGGTGATGTGTGGCTGGTGGTGTTGTTGGCATGCCACCCTCTGCCTCAGCACCACGTGCTGCTCTTTTGGGGGCAGTTTCTATTTTCAGAGACATTCTGGGTTCAGCTTGTGCTGAAAGTGTGACAAATAGATCTGTGCTTCTCGCCAGGTGTGGGTGTGGATGTGTGTGTGCTACTTTTATGGCTCTCTTGTATTTGACCCAGTGGCTCCTGTGGTACCTGGGAAGGATGGGAGAGGTTGGCCCCTGGATCCCTGCAGGGACTGTGGAGCAACCCTGGTTCCTCTGCACTGGCCTGGATGTGACTTTAGCCCCAGAGCCCAGCGTGGCAGCAGGGACGGCCTAAGGCTGAACCAGGTTTGCTCTAGAGCTGCTTTAGTTAATCAGATGGGCTGCCCCTTCACCTCTCTGTATGCAGCAGTAGATTTTAAGGAGTGGTGAGAGCAAACCACATTTTATGGTGGAGATAAAAAGTTTGGTTTGGGCTTTTTTTTTACCCCGGTGGAGATTTTTCCCGGCAACACAGGAACAGCTCCAGCTCTGCGCTGTGTGTGTCACATCGCGTGTCACATCGCGGG